>NW_020455976.1:9110110-9277878 GCF_003342845.1 Nothoprocta perdicaria
GGCGGCCGCGGGCCCCCCCGGGACCCACGATGCGCGAGCTGGCCATCGAGGTCGGCGTGAGGCTGCTGCTCTTCGGCGTCTTCGTGTGAGTGTCGCGCGCGGCACCGCGCCGCGGAACCGGGGGGAAACTTCTGTCGGGGCCGCCCCCTCCCAGCCTGCCTCAACTTTCCTGCGCCGGGGCGCCCCGCTGGCCCCGGCACCCGCCTTTTCACCCTCCCGGGGCTCGCTGGGACCCCGGGGATGTGCCCAGCACGGGCGGGATTTTAGTTTTTTTTTTTTTWAATCGGAGAAACTGCTGCTTGTGAGAGAGATGTGCAAAAATACCTAGCTGCTTTCCTTTGTGTTTTGTTTGTTTGTTTATTTTCCCTTTTAGGGTTTTAATCCGAGGTCCGGTCTGTAAATGCTGCTGGCTCCGCTCCTTGCAGCCGGCGGGAGCCGCAGCGAGCGCCGCGCTCCGGGAAGCTGCGGAGGGAGCGTGTCATTTTCTTAATATTGAGAGATGAATATTCTTAGTCTTTGTCACCCCGCTAAAAATATTAGGGAATCGGGAACAGATTCTCTGATCCAATGCAGGCTGCTGCCCCTGTTTACTCTCCTGCTTACYCGTGTGCCTGTCACAGGTGCCTGCGTTAATAGCCTAGGGTGGCTCTTAAGTCGTGRTGCTGAGTTACAGGTAGCTGTATGGGAATGCTTTGATTTGATTTCTGACTGAATCTCTYATGGCTAATGAATTATTTGCTGAACTTCCTGATACTTGATTTCTTTCTTTGGAGCTCATTTCTCTTGAATACTGATGCAGATCTTTTATGAAAAATGCAACACATTTGATAGAAGTGTCACCCTCTTCATTTTAGGATAGACATTCATACCATCAAAAACCTGCATGGTTTCTTTCATACCTTCACACTAAGTTGCAACTAGGTCCTTTTAAAACAACTSTTTTCTAGAATAGATTGAAAACCAGGTTAAGCGAGGACTTCAGAATCGGGTGTTACATCAAAACCCAGCCCTCAGTTACGATTGCAGGTGTATTTCATCACYTACACCACCAATAAAAGATCTTTTAATGTAGTTTTTTTCCTCCGACTGGATAAAAATCAGTACTGGTATAAGTATTATAAGTAGCAGTTTCTAAGTTATGCTTGTCATTGCCCTCCCATCTCGTCTCTAAAGGAGTCTGTGATTATTTTGCTCCTTACTTTATGCAGTAGCTCTGAAATGAGCTAGAAGCCTTTGGTTGCTGGAGGAAATGCTCTCACTAAAGTCACCACAATGCTAAAAGGCAAATGACTAAGCAAACAATTTTCACGTTTTAATGGGGTTCCTCTCTTCCTTCTTTGAATTCTGGGGAGCAATTCTGTCATTATAGTATTGTTAATGAATGCTCTAAACGACCTGTAGAGATTGTGATATCTGGAAGTACCAGCTAGGTATCATTATAAATTGCCATGAAGGTAGATATTTAGCTTCTTGAAGCATTACCCTTTATTTCTTTTATATATATATAATTTATGTGTTTATATAACTTCATGTTTAAATATAGTTTTGCTTTTGGAATTTTTTTTTTTTTTTTTTCATGTTTAAATATAGTTTTGCTTTTGGAATTTTTTTTTTCCAATTATCTTAAGAGGTCCCTCCTCATCTTTGGAAACCTCMTTATGCTACTGAGTTTTATGTATTAGGTATGCTTATTATATAGGGCTCTGTAGACAATTAGAGCATTTATTTCTAAGGAGCGTTGACATCRTTCAAGTGTCTTTTGAAGAGTGAAGAATTACTGATAAATTGCAAAGTCTTGGAATTGGAATCCAGGCAGCAGCAATATAAGCTCTGCTGCAAAAGCTGTTTCTAGGAATGGAAAGGCAGGGTGGTTCCCCTCCCCTTTGGAAATCATTTTCACCAGTGATTTGAGTCTAGGTCTGAAATCCTCTCTGTTGACGTCTAGCTACGTATTTGTCCACTAGCAAATGGRCTGAAGAAAATTACTGAATTCTGAAAAGATGATGATGATGACTTTGGGTCACTACTAACATTTACAATATTAGAAGTTGTTAGAAGAAAAATTAGAAGAAAAATGTTGTTGATTCTTGGAATTGACTCTATTGCCAATGAGAACGTATTCTACAACAAYCCCTTTTTCTGTTCTTAGACTTGGCAGCTTTCTTCTTTCCCTGGTGGTCATCATTAGGAACTCTAATCATTCCGCTGAAGACAAAGAACGATGTATCTCCTATATCAAAGAACTATACTTCCTCCGTTGTCATACAAATGTAGACTGTTACAAATGTAGACTGTTTTTGATAGTCCTATATTGGTTTGGGTGGATAACACTTAAACAGGCTTCAAATAAAAGTAATGAGATGCTCAATTCTTAGCTATTTCAAAACATTCAGTTAGCAATTAAAGATCGGTTTAGGTACTGAAATTAAGCAACTCCAGCTTTAGTGCGTTTACAAAGATCAAGTGCGGAAGGTTATCTTAGCCCTCGGGATTTACTTCTATTGAAAGAAAGATTAGTTAGAGGAGATTTATCTGAAGCTATCTGAAGTTCCGCAGCACTAATTAAASTAATAGTTGTATGGGAAAACATGGTGCCCACTTTACTGAAAGGGTAAGTAGTTGTTCTTTGAGTACCCGTAGTAAAAGAGCCCTGGAGTCATGAGTTGTGGATTTTAGAGAGGATAACATTGTTTTTGTTCAGCTGTACAGGTTTTCTCAGTTGCTCAAGATGAACAAAATCATCTTCATTTTTAAAATATTCAGCCTTGCACATTTCAACAGKGTATTGATCATGATGGGGATAGGTTGTGTACTGCTTCCTGGGCAAAGACACTTCCAACTATAATTTGACCAGTTATATGCTTTAAGTAATGGTGTTTTAAGTACAAATATCCCTCTAGTTTAATTTTAGCTAAGAAGCAATTCTCATTTCATTCTTTTGTTTGTTTAGTTTATTAGATACCTCATTAAAAGTATTTGTGCATGCAGAAACTGATTTTCAAGAGTGAAGTCTTTCACGTAAAGTCCCAGAAGTAGAAAGGTTTATTGTTTCATGTACCAGTTGTGAGCATGTACTTTAGCAGAGGAAGGAAAACATACTTTGAGGGATGATTGGGCTAGGATCTTGCAGATCTGTTTTGTTCATTTTTCAGTTATTCCTGTGACTTGCAGCATTTTGTGATGCCTGATTGACTTCAAACATAATTAGTCTTTCATCTGCTCCATATGGGTAGTGGTACTTGTCATTTATGGAAAGCTTGGTGCTTTAGAGTTGTTTTAACTGAATTGTTTTTGTTAGGTTAAGGCAACTGTAGAAAGATTTCTGAGCAGGTCTGATCCTTTCCAGAGGAATGATGATGTCCCAAAAAAGAGGTACATTGAGTGGTAGTTCTGAGTGTGTCTGTAATTAGCAGTAGAAATGCCCTCATTTGGTAGTAAGCACATGTTCTGCTTGAGATAGGTCCCATTAAGAAAAWTTTTTCAGCTGTTTTGGACACTTTAGAAGATGACAGCATTGAAGGAAGATATGAGAATTGGTGTGCATTGGTGGTATATTTAGTAAGATGACTTTTAGTGTCAACAACATATCCCTGATGTTTGTGGAGCTGTCTAATTGATTAAAAAGACAGTCTTTCAAGGATTGCTTCATCAAACCTTGAGCTCATCAGTGAGTGTGATGTGATTAAAATATAAATGTCATTCAGGGTAATTGGGTTTCTTCCCCACAGAACAGTCTCATTAATAGTCTCCCTTGGGGATAAATGTTTATCTGCAAGCTTATATGCATATATACATTACACACAATGTACACACAGTGTACAATCTTAACTAATGTTGACAGCTTTCTGGTGGTACACGGTATAAGTAAATACAGACAAGTTAGACGTCTTACAAATTTTCAGTAGTAAGACTTTAATTACAAATGGGATGATTTAGGCTAAAACCTCTTTCTGTAGTAGTATTCTCTGTCGCAGATGGTCATCTTCTGGATATTCTGCATATAAATTGCCTTCTTGAGTGATACTATATACTGTCTTGTTAGCACATAAAATCAGCTAGCTGAGCTAGCATTATTCCATAATGGTTCTATTCTAATGTTCTCTTTACTTATACTTTGTGTTCTCCTTCTCTGTCCTACCTGTAGGGTTTTGGAGGATAGACCCTTGAGGGGAGAAAGATGAGCAGTCACAGATCCCTAGGTAATCAGAATAAAGTAGTGCTGAGAACAAAACGCTGTTGTGAGATATTGAGTTCCTGATTCTGACACAAACTTTCTGCCCAACTGTGTATATCAGCTGCACCAAGGTTTCACAGATTTAGAGTAGCTGAGCTTTTCAAAGAGAGATTTGTATTTGTGCACCTGAACTTGTTTGGTGTGTATTTTTTTTTTGTCTTTATTTTCAAGGCTTGAGTATTTTTTAATTTGCCTTTGCTCTRGAACCGAATTTTTGGCTTTTGATCTTAAAACCTTGGACTTAATTATTCTGTACTCTTAACTTCTTGCATAGAAAGGGAGGGTATTAATTCTTTTTCCCACCTGTTGTTTATTCAAGTGATATATTTTTTACAGTGAGGAGTGTGTATAATARGCGAACTGAAAATGGAACTCATTTTTTGGTGTCAGTTTGACCAAAAAGTAATGATAATAAGTAGAAGGAACACCAAGATAATCGATTACTAATTCTTTAAAAAATAGCTAATGTGTTGTAAACAAGATCATTCTTAAGCAAGGAAAAGATATAGCTCAGCCGTTTGCAGCTGAGTTCACTGTTAATGCACAGTTCTGGAAATAACCTGCTACCCTAAAGACTTCCCTGCCTCTCTGCCATGTAGGAACGGAGAGCATCCATCAGAAGGTGCATATTGAACTCCAGAGGGAAGCAGCAGGGCTTGTTCCAGGGCTTGTCACCATCTCCTGCACCTTTGAAATGATGAAAGGCTTTGAATGCCACAGAGCTGCTGGAACTTGCTGATTGCAGCTGATATATCAGAGTAAYCCGAATGTTAACTTTGCTCCGCTCTGTCTCCTTGAGAGGTTACCGTAAAAAGAAAAGGCCATAAATACGTATTATACCTAGTGTAATATGAAGTACACAATAAAATGGCTGTGTGCCTGTCCTAATATCTATGAAATATCACCAAACCAGTAGAGACACTCAGTAAAGTACTTGCAGTTCCACTCAGCTGAAGCCTCTGTCTTCATTGTTTTCATATTTTATTTATTAAAAGTAGGCTAGGATTTTATGGTTTTATAAAAGTTACTCAGAAAAAGAATATTTTTTCCCCTAAAGGTTTCTGTATGTGTAAGATTCCACAGAAGAGTTTTCACTATCTAAAACTACTGATACAATAGTCTATAAAAAAAAAAGCTAAGTTTCATTTTATTCGTCTTTCCTGAATTCCTGAGAGAAAAGGATTTAATGGCATGGTTTCTTGTTGGCCCCTTAATAGAGTAGGATTTATAGCTGATGTCCATAGCTGAACTCCCAGCTGAACGCACACTAAAGGGTTTTTTTTTTGGTAAATATTAAAGAATCTGTTCCGTCTCTGTGAGATGTGGTCAATGGATCTTATTTACTTACTTTTGCACTGTGGATTTCTTTTCTTCCAGCACAGACTGAAGACTTTTTGTAGTGTAAGACTGACCTGGTGTCTGTAAGGGATTTTTTTTTTCTTCAGAAAACTGAATTTTGTATTTTGATCTGAGCAGTGTCAACCTGTGGCACTACTATATTTCTCACTGCAAGATTTTCCACAAAATGTACAGTCTTGCTGCTGAGAATGTACTCGTGCCTAACACCTGGCACAATATACCTGTTTATAACAATATACATGTTTATAGTCTCCCAATCTGGAGATGACTTTGAAAAGTGAGTACTCAGGAATAGTTGGTAGAATTAATGATACTGAAAGTGAATTAAGGGTGAGATTTAGTACGTCTCATATTTTTTTTTCTATAGTGAACCCAGTGCTAGTATTGAACAGGGGAAGTCTGAGGGTTGCATCTACATGAGCATGGATCAGTGGATAGAGAAAAAGCTAAAGTAAATGCATACATCTCTCCTTAAAGTATTGGTTGTGATCCACTAATGAACATCAGGGATTTACTACTTGAATGATTGGGGAAAGCCTCAATGGCTTTTGAATTGGAATAACCGCTTCACAGATGATCCAATTACTTTGTCTTCATAGAAGAGAAAAAGTTGTCATCGGATCTTTTGTAGAAGTTGAAATAGCATGAATAATTGCTCAGGTTTTTAAAGTATTTTCCATTCCTGTTTTTATTTCTGTCTGGTAAATTTGTGAGGCAAGAAATTGTGACTGATCTCGATGATTCTGTGGAAAATTGCTTTGGGGTGTTTCTTAGTTGTAAATCAGACTTCATAGTCATTGTATATTGTATTTGATTATTTCTCTGCACTACAGAACATTGTTAGGTTTTTACTATCTGAGCAGTTAAATTTTTGTGTTAAAATATCACTGAGCTTTAGTTAAAAGAAGATTGAATCTAGGGAAAATGAAGTAAGTGTGAATTGCACTATTGCAGGTAGGTGGAGTAACAGGTTAGAGAAACTGGTGGTTTTGTACTACGTGGCAAATTAAGATTACCCATTCAAGTGAACTGGAAAGAATTGGGGAGGACTGGGAAAAATAGCAGGAGGAACATAGAAAATACGATTTCTGAACTAAGATAGAAATAGATTTGTTTATTATGTTTCCTCTGATTTCTAGTTTAGAAGTTAACGTCTGTGAATGACTGCCTTAAAAAAGATAAAAAGGGTAAAGGACTTTCATATCCTTTGGGTCTGTACAAGAAGCAATGATTTTTAGCTGTAGCAGGGAAAATACAAGCTGATGGTAAGGCTGGAATAGATGGTAAGGCTGAACACTGGAATAGGTTGCCTGAGGCAAATGTAGGGTCTCCATCTCTGCATGTTTTAAAACAGATTATATTAACATATTTTGGGAGTATTTTGGATAATGTTGAAGCTACTTAGTAGCAAGGAGGTAGACTGGATGGCATCGAAGATGACATGAACCCATGCTCGTGGGTTTGGTGTTTCTACTGCCTGAGAAGCTGTCTCCATGTGTGAGGAAAGTTGGAAGGTTTTAAAGCAAAAATTCCTGTAGAAGAGCTTTGGTTCATACTGATGGGTAGAAAAGGCTACCGTGTCACTCATAGAAACTTGGAGAATACTGTGGTGGAGACCAAGTGTGTTCTCGTGAGCTCTGTGGCTGTAGGAGATTGGCCTGTTAGGTGTCACCTTCTACATGTTCTGCATTGAGGAGATTGTGGGGAGAATGAAATCCTAGGTTAGAATTTTTCACTTTTCACCTTGCAGTCTCATGATTCAATATCTTAACTGTATTTTGAGTTGCCACCATCCTTTCTTAGAATATATAGTGAAGGTTTAATTCTCAAGAGTACTTCATTTTGAAAAGTGTGTTATTTAGCTCTACTTCTCCCCGCTTCTCTCCCCATATTCTGATGACCTTTGGTATATAGTTTGTATCATAAGGTATATTTAATGAAGCTAGAGCACAGATGTGACAATAACATAAAACATGCTTTTATTAATTAAGATGACAGATAAGGCAATAAAAAATAACAGCCAATAGTTTTCAATTACCTATATCACAGTAAGACTGCTGTAATTGCTTATTTATATTAAAGAAGTGCAGATACACTGCATTGCCTTAAGTACATGGACATAAGCTGCAGCTCTGGCCTGCTTGCCTTGGTATTTAAGTAGTAGCCCCGTTGCTCCGTGTGAGCAGCAATCACAAGAACCGAACTGCTTTTTCACTTGAGGAGCAGCTAAATGACAGAATTAGTGTCCTTTTTCTTTCCACAGCTACTTATTATATGTTCTGCAGAAGCAAAAGATGCAGACCTCTCTTTCAGTACTAGGTCAAAAGGTTTAACGGTATAAAAACAGCCAAGGTAGAGCAATTGGACTTTGCAGTAATTTTTTTTTTCTCTTTGCTATAGCCAATCTGTCTTGCCTCTTCTGTTCAAAGCTGCAATGCAGCATGACCATCTCTTCTTTTCACATTGCTCCTTTCCAGATATTGCAGTTCAGTTAGGAAAAAATGATCCCAATAAAATGCAGTTAAGTAGTTTAATTCCTGTATAAGTGTTTTTGTTTTTTTTTTTTTGTTTTCCTCCCATTTAATTGAAATTTTATAGGTTTAGTCACTTCTCATTCATATTGTCGTTAATGATATTTACCAGTATTCAGGTGCTGCTCTCATTCAGACTGCTTAGCCGCTTAGTAAATAAAACTTCCAGTCCGGAAGCTCTGAGATTCTTTCCTGGTGCATGAAAGCAACTGTTCATTTGTATTCAGATAATCCTTACCATCTTAGATCTCATAATACCAAAATAATGTGACAGGGGAAAAAAAAATCACTTGTCCAGAGATAATTTAATGCTGGAATCTGCAAAAGCAGTTGACAAATAATTTGGGGATTAGGGATTTTGACATTAAATTCTTAAACGTTAGGCTGTGTGTTTTTTGTTTGTTATTTTTTAATTCAGCTTTGTGAGAGGACTCCTGGTTCCCTATACTGTCTAAGATACTCTGAGGCCGTTTTTATCATTTCGTAAGCAGCAGGACCCCTGTTGTGGATGCTTGCTGTCATATTAGTTTAAGAACTGAGCTTTTAACTTAGCCCAGACTCTCCTGCTGCAATTGTCTTCTCATTGAATGATTCATATTGTTTCTTGAATCTGGATCAATCCAGGAAAGGAAAATCTGACCAGAATTGTTGGCCGAGTTGGGTCTGTTTTTCACCCATTTTATTCTTGCAGGCAGTAGGGACACATGTAGCCCAAGCCACACGCTGCAGCTGATTAACACCTAATGTTAACCCCAAATGCTGAACACGTTTCAGCAACATATAAATATACATCATATAAATATATAATATAAAAAAAAATATATAAAAATAGATATAATTCTAGAGAAGAATACAGTGGCTAGATGATCAAAGAGTGGTTAGCTGGATGGAGAAGCTGGGACACATCAAGATTGGCCTTGCTGGCCCACTCATAATTAGCACAACTCATCATGACTGGGCTGCCAGCTGCAAAAGGGGGATGTTCAGCTTTGGAAGAAGTCACATCTGGACATAAAGTTGTTTAGATCCGTGGATATATGAGATAGAGCTGGGAAACTTGCCAGCACAATCAGAGCAAAGCACTGCAAACTGTTTCTGTTCAGCATGCTCAGTAAATATGATAGCCAGGGTAATATTTTCTTTATATCACCTCAGAATTTATTTTGAATACATTCTTAATCAAAATGATTTGTTATAGTTTGGAAGGACTGATGCACGCATATGTGCCAATTAAATGTGGCATTGCAGTTGCTAATTTAAAATATTCAAAAATTGTATCAAGTTATCCTGATTAATCTGAAGCCAAACATACCCCTGAGAGCCAGTTCTCTGCTTGCCTTTCCTTTAAAGAAAAATAGAAAAAGATTTAAAGTTCCTCTGATTTGTCTTACATTTCCATATCCCTGATTTTCCCTCATTGATAAATGAAATTAAAAAAAGAGCTTTTTGGACCTTCTCCTCCTTACTCTCATAAATCACTTTATTTGCTTTATAGTTTTTTTCATTGGTTTCCTTTAATTACGGGCATGGCCAACTTGCAGTTTTTTTTGCTTTATATGCATCAAAGCTTTCATAAGCTTTGCCGGAAAAAAATGCTTAGTTTTTTAAATACGCTCTTAAATTAGCAATGCTTCTTCAATCAAGATATCCATGAGAATATTAGGATTGCAAATTATTATTATTTATTTTTACTGGATATCTAAGCACTAAAACCACTTACTTTTCAGGGGCATGAATAGATTACCTCTTGGCAAGTCTATGGCCACTACTGGAGAAGTGTTCTAATCTTAGCAGCGTCTATCCTAACCTGCAAGTTGAGATTATCCATGGCCTTTCCTAATCTATTTTAGCAGCTTTCTTTTTTGGGGGGATATATTTTGCTAACTACATCAGCTTTCACCATTGTAGTATTTTCTGAGGACGAAGGAAGTCCTGGTCCATGCTGTGAGGAGAATGTCTATAAATGCTTGTGTGGATGATTAAATACGGAACAGGAGGTTACAACATGGGAAAAGCTCAGTGGAAGCCAGCTTAGATTTATGGTGCTCTTTTTGCATCATTACTCAAGTTTGAGTTCTAAAGTCTCTCTTTGTGTCCCCAGCAGTCCCAGGATTTAATTCCAATGTCTTTTGGTGCCTACCTGCATAAAAATGTACCCACAAAATTGGGAGTGGGGAAGATCCATACACTGCAATTAGAACTGATGGTATTTTCAGGTGGTGGGGTGAAGTCCTCGTTTCGGGTTTCTCAGAAAATACAGCAATCTAAAAATGCTCTTGTCTCGTGTTCCTGGAGCTATAATGGGCATTGGATCAGGACTAAATGAAGGAAGTGTCCTGTAGCATTTCTTTCTTACAATTTATTTTCTGCCAGAACCCCCTCAGTCTTTATAAATACTTGCTTCTAAACAGAGAGTTTCTGCAAATAGAGAGGCACCAGATTTTCTCATTTCAGCAACAATAAAATATCTTCTGAATTATCTCTGTATGCTGTTGCTGGTGAATATTAAATACCTGGTGTCCTGCAGGACAGTACATAATGTACATAATGCAGCATTTTAGCTGTTAAACTGATGGAGATAAAACTTTCCTTTTGGTGATACAGCTGCTTCTGTATCTCTTCTCAGTATAACTTAAAGAATACTTAATAATTTGCTTCCTGTGCAGGAGCAATATAATAAATTTCCATCAAATCATATGGAGGCCACAGAAAATTAACTTCCAATTTTATGTGTTTCTTGCACAATTAGTCTCCACTATGATATAACTTTTAATATATTTTGTAATGTTAACTTTTCACTTTTTATTTCTATGGAAAAGTTAAAGCCATTGCTTTCTTGCATGAATACTTGTCAGCTGTGGAGACCTGGCAGCAAATGCAAATACGAGAGCAGTTAATGAGCTAACTGAAGCATTAGGTGCCTCACTTCTAATGCCAGAAATAGGCACTTTTGCCTGGAATGATTTTGTTGGAAAATAGTACAAATGACAGAAGATCTCTTGATATCCAGCTTTAGCCATTGCAAAACTTCCTTTCTAGCRGAGTTTGTTACAGAAGTTATTTTTAGTGCCAGCTGCTTCCTCGGTGAAATTGCAGTTCGTTGTTGAGAATCAGGCCTGGGTCACCCACTCGGACTCTAATACGCGRCTCCTTTCTGATGGCTGAGGGGCTGTGAGTTTCCCAAGTGACCATAGAAATTAAATAAGAGATAGATCTCTTTCCTTGTGTTAACCTCTGGGCTACCACAAAGCGATCTCATCACACTAATGGAAGCAGACAGCAGCGTTTCAGAAATTGAAACTCCTCTAACATCTATGAGGTGAGCAGAGGGGAGTGATAAACCACAGACACGGCTGCCTTATCACTGCCTCGGTTCTGCAAAGTGAATTTTTGCATTTCAATCACACAGCATTTCAGCCTTCCACGTTTCGTCTCTCTTTGTCAGAGTCCCTAGCAGAACCACAAAAAAGTTACGACTTTTTTTCTGAACGTTACTACCTCAGTGGAAGAAAGAGCAAATGTTTTCAAGTTATTTTCCAGGTACCTGCACAAGCAAAACGATACGAATGCTTTTGCAGCTATTAGGATGTTGCAGATAGCAATAAGCTCTGGCAGGGCTGGGGTTCAAATCTGAGCAGAGATGATGTAAATAAGGAGTGTTCAGTGCAAGCAGGCAGTGCAAACACTGAGTATTTTTCTGCTTACCCAAGGTCACTTGTGTGAAGTCCCTCAAGCAAATTCTTTCAGAATACAATTTTCTTATCTCTACAGATGTTGCACCCTGCTGCTACTTGGTCATCTTTCAAAAGTTGGGTGCCCCGGATCAGCTGCGCGAGGCTCTTCCCCAAGTTATGCTTTGCATGCAGGGCAACCTGTGGAGAGCCCTGGCAGCTTTGGCCTCGCTGATGCTGCGCACAGCAATGTATTCTGGTGTCAGGACAACTGGTTGCACAATTTAGCATGGCAGATACACTATAAAAGCTTTTACTGCTAGATTTATGATATGAAAATTACGGTGGCTTTGGATATATTTAAAGAGAGGAATACCTATGTAAGGAGACACACAGTGTAGTGCTGATAGCACAGGCACCACTGCAGGGGTATCGATGACTTTGTCCCCACAGGATTCTGCAGTCAGGAAAGGGTGTCAGGGACAAACTCTTCCAGCCAGCCCTTGGTGGTGGTTTGAGAGGTTCATCAACACCCGAGGTGATGCATCTATCCCTTACTCTGAGGAGGAATCACATGTGAAGCCCTGCCAGGCTCACATCTCACCAACAGGGGATGCTTAGCAAAGAGGGAATGCAGTCACTAGGTACATGGTGTAAAAGACTCGCTGTTACCATCACCTGTTCTTTACCATCTGTCAGATCTGAAGTTTGTTGTGCACCGTGGTGCTGAACGTCCTTTTCTCTTGTTTCTTTTTGCCACTTGCTATGTGGTACAGCCAGTATTTGCTAGAAAGAAGACAAATTCCCAGAAAATAAATGRATCCTTGCAATATAAAAACAGGGAGGAAAAAAAGCAAATAAAAGGGGGAAGTGCTGGAAACCATCTCTAAGTCTATAATATGCTATGGATATTTCTAATAAAGCAGACATCAGGGTCTCCAAGATTGCCAGGACTGAAGTCCTTCTGGCCTTTCCTCACTGATACCGTGTGTGTGGTTTCTGAGAGCACAGTTGTCAGCTGGTGACAGTCCTTTAGCACCAGTAGATGTTCCTAACATGAAGGCTTTCTGATTTCATTGCAGGTAGCTTGTACCTGGTGCTCTCAGGGCAAAACTGGTGTTGGACTCAGTCTATTCTACTCTTGCTGCTCTATTTGGAATGGGATTTTCTACCATGATCACTTTAGAAGTTTATAATTTACCGATTTTGTCATTTCAGTGCTGCTTATGAATTTTTTTTCCCTTCAACTGCCTTTCTGCAAAATGTTTTAGATGCCACACTGTTCCATGATGCTTAATAATGTGGTTTGGGACAAGGAAAGTTAGTAACTTGTCTGGGAAACACATGTGCCTTCTGACAACTCCCTTGTAAAGGGAAATCTTGTTGTGGTTTATYTTTCCAGCAAGTCTGTGGTCAAACAGACTTAAATTTGTTTTCCTTTAATTAAAAAAAAGCAAGTTGTGGACATCTCCATAAGGCTGGCTGTGACTGTCCTCTTCTGAAGATGGTGAATTATGATTATCAACTTCTACTTCATTTGTACTTGSGAATTGGACTGGGAATACCAGCTTCATCCCATGGACTGTAACAGTACAGACCATCTTTTATTCTAGGGAAACTTCAGATACCCTCGTGATTAAAAAATTCCACGCAGTACAAGGATTCCCAYGAGGGGAAGATGGTCTAGCATGGCATGCCTTAGTTTCTGCTTATTTTTCTTGTTTAGTTTAAGCTGCTGTATGCCCTTCCTTAATACAGCTCTCTGTGTGTCTTCTGATCCTCAACGGTTTCTTTTGGGTGGGTACATAATCACATAGCGCCCCATCATCCAGGTTTGGGTGCCACTGGAAGCAATTGGAGATGCTGAGCATATTGACAAGAATGGTGAACTGCTCTGGGAGAGGATGTTTTGGCTCTGGAGGTGTTTGTACGTATGAGATTTCAAGTACCTATGTTTCAAAAATTACATTGGCAGACACATTCAAACTGGAAGCATGCCAAATGCTTTTTCTGGCYAGATTCCTTATTATTATGTTGGAAAAAAAATGTTTTTACTTTTTGCTTTGTTAATTATAGTGGATTAGTTTTGGCTCTTAGATGACTCTTGGAAATGGAAGTATTTCTGTAACATGATTTTTTTTTGTAACTGTCAAGATTATTGCGGGAAAAGCATTTGGAAATTGTGTCCATACAAATATTCATCACAAGCAGGAAACATTAAAAAAATTATAAACTGATACCTCAAACTCTTGATGAGAATGTAGTTAATTTGCAAATAGAAGCARGAGTTTAGCTCATTTGTAAAGCTCAGCTCATCTAATGAAAGAACAAAAGCAAAATGCACAAATAGTTTTGAATATGGCTCCCAATGGGACTTCAATGCACTTCAAGTCACTTGGGCAATTTTGAGAAGTTTGTGKCAAGCATATTCAATAATTATAGGATATGGAAAACAGCAATTACAGATCTATGAGAAACCCTGGGATAGAATTTAGCTCGCGGTGTGAAAAAGGCTCAATAGCCTGTTGCATTCACACAAGTGCAGCACAGAAAGTGGGACTTTTCAGGGAACAAATTACAAAACGTCTCAGAAGAGCTTAACCCTGGGAAGAGATGAAATAGGATCTTGCTTATAAATTATTGTGAAGAAATCAAATGACAGACTCTTTTACCCACTTAAATATTTGGGAAGTTGGCGTCACTGCCTTCCTAAAAGGGTGCTAGGTTACGGATGCTCTGCAGTGGTATTATGAGTTTTCTGGCATGTTTTCCTACTCTTTATACTATCTATATCTCCTCTTCCACTGCTTTTGGCGACAGCCAAAATGGAAATGAAGGTAATATAAGTTGAAGGTTCRTACATCCTTAGAAAATATTGTTTTTATTTAGGATGGGTTTTGTAGGCATTAATGTTGGGATGTCCTAAGCAACCCGGGCTACTGCTTGCCTTGCTTGAAAACCAGTTGAAAGGCTATCACCAAAGCATGGAAGTTCACGAAAGTCATCTTATGTGTTAAAAACTCATTATCACACAGGTGTGTTAAAGTCTTTTCTGTTAAATGTTAAGAATGCCAGACAAATATGTAAACATGCAAGAAAAAATAAAACAAAAGTGAAAAGAAAAAAKACAAAAAGCTCATGCCAACTTTTCCTGAGCCAATATGAAGAAAGCTTTCTAAGCAGCCCACCTGCAGCCATGGATGTTAATGAAGGTTTTTCAGCAGTGAGCTTGTATTTTCAGCGATGATGGCAAATTTCTAGAAACATTTCTCCTTAAGGACTACATCTATTACTTTTAAACTACACCTTTTAAACAATTTTGTGCTGATTTATGAATAGTAATAGACTGTACTCTTGGATAAGACAAAGGAGCATAAATCACTAAGTGTCAGACGCTTAGAAACCAGTATGTCCTCATGACTGTTTAATAGAGTACATCGGGAATTGCCTTCAAGCTAGTAAAAACTCGTATCCAGTTGCCCATTGGTTAAAAAAAAAAAAAAGAGAAAAAAAGAAAAAAAGAAAAAAAAGGAAAATGAGAATTGCTCACAGTCTTGGCATGAAATTTTAATTGGCAGCTGGGCTCTTGCTGGGCAGAAAAGAGTGTAAGAGTGGGGTTTTTTTTCCCCCTTTTTGTTATAATCACTTTTAATTGCTTATTTTTCTGTATTTTTCACAATACAGCTTTGCTTTCTTCTACATCTGTTTTTTTTTTTCTCTTTCATTAGTGATCTTGAAATGACTATTATGCAGTTTCAACAGCTTTGTATGTGTATGTGTGTGAACATTATGTCCCAGCATAGTGTTGTAACAGTTTTCTTGGAAGACTTTCAGAATACCAGTGAGAGGAAGCAATGGACATGTAATCAGATTTAATAGAAAGTGAATACAAAATGTTATCATTCAATAAAATAATAATWATCACTTACTGGTAGCTTTGAAGTCTCCTTAGAAATTTACAAAGACAAAGAGTGTAGAATAATCTGAAAAATCAGAAATATGGTTTTAATTGGAATCAGATATCTGATATTTATTATAACACCATCTGTTAGCACATATTTTATATTTAAAAGACTTGCACTTTTGAAGTGTATCAGTACAGATAGTAAAATTTATTATTCAAAATTTGGAAACAAAGTTCTCTCTGTTGTCTGGAAATCTGTAATGACCATTAGTTCTCGAGRGTGAATTTTATAAATATTTTTTATAACGTGGGAGATAGAATTTTTAAAATCCTTTTTCTAAGAGTATATTTATGACGGTTGTATACTAAAAAGCAGTGGTGCAGGAAAACAGTGTATGAGGAAAATTAATGCAGMTGTGTCTGTTATTAACTTTGGAGAAGTTAAATCTGATGGATTTGTGTATGTGCTTTGTTGTGTTGGGTTTTTTTTTTGTTTGTTTTAATCAGTTTTTGGTTTGGAAAAAAAAACTTTAATTTTATTTTTTAGCTTTACAGAATTCTTGGATCCATTCCAGCGGGTTATCCAGCCAGAAGAGATCTGGCTTTATAAAAACCCTTTGGTGCAATCAGACAACATACCTACGCGTCTAATGTTTGTAAGTATTAGAATTTTGGTCATTTGATAGCTGCAGTTTTTCATTTAATAAACAGCAGAAGATTTTTCAATTGTTCCTTTTAGGGAACCTTTGTTTTATGTCAGACAACAGTCCTGAGGTCATGGTGAACTATTGAATCCATCATAGAGGTGCTTAGCTTTCTTCCAGCTTTCCCCAGCTCARTTCAAGTTGATATACAGACTGGCTGTCTCATAACCATGGATTTGATAACCTGTGGTAATAGGAATGATTGATGGTCATTTTAAAGCTCTACAGAAAGTAATAAGAGTGCAATAATTTAGACTGGTACAGAAGTATTAAGAATTTAGCATCTGTAGCTCAAGGTACTCAATCCAGTCTCTCAATCTTTGCAAAAGCTTCATCAGTCAAAGTGAAGGTTTTTCAGGAATGAATGGGGCAGATAAGGTCAGGTCTTGATACTATAACACCAGAGTGGGTTTCCAGCGTCTTCATGAAGCCGGGGTTTTGCTCTTGGGTGAAGAGATTGAATTCAGAATAACTGCAGATCAGCCTATGTAGTTTGTCTTCACTGTTTTGTTAAAGGTTCAAATCTTCAGGGCTGAAAGCCAGGGAGATTTTTAATTAAATGAGGAACAACATAAGGATATTTATAAGGCAACAATATATACCAACCTTTTAAGAGCATCTAAACTCTGCTTTTAATTTAGTCAGCATACTGTTTTTAATTGCACKAAGAGGAAACTCTGAGTGCTTATTCAGTCTGCATGGGTAAAAAATACTTACTTTTTCTGAAATTGAAGACAACTATTAGCAAAGAAAAATCCTTTTTTTTTTTTTCCTATGTATAAATCTGGGTTTAATTTGCCTGTATTTCCTAATCTGAGATGTATTTTGCTGTGTGGGTTGTCTGATCAATGCTTCTAGCCGATGAGTTCACTAACCAGCAGTGAATCACTACRAAGCAGTTTGCTGCAATGGTGGAACTGTTTTTAAAACAGGTAGGGAAGATTGCAAGGGATAACTCACTAGTCCTTCCTCTGCACTCGAAGCAATATTCACTGGGAAGCACAAATCGGAGATGTAAATATAGCACGTTTCACGTTATACACTTCCCACAGAGCAAGTTCTCAGTGTGCGTTACGGCAGATGGCTCCGAGTCAGTAACTTTGTGCAATCTGCGTTTTCTTTTTGGCTCAGAACACAGCATTTCAGTAACCCAGCAAGCAGGTTCTTAAATTAAGAAMCACAGAAAACTTGTAAATGATTTGTTTATATTTCTTTAATTGAATTAAAAGAAAAAGTCCAACCTAAGCGCTGATCACTACATTTCATCATCTAAAGAATTACTTGCAACTAGCACTTTACTCCAGTGTTAAAATATATGGCTGTGGCTTACCAAAAAGGTGTCTCTGGGAATTTATTTATGACCTGCTGGATTTATTTATACTGAGTATTCCAGCATCTGATCCAAATTAGACAAAATTGAGGTATATGTGAGTAATAAGCAAGCCATGAGGACTGGAAAAAYTCTAGCCTCGTTCCACCTCTGTAGCAGCAGATATTCCTCATTTTGGGAAGTACAGGGAACTGTCAGCTTCTCTTGAACACATGCTGCTTTGTGGGAATCCTTGTCCCAGAAAATACTCAGGCATATGGAATAAACAGCTTATGCTTTCTTTACACCAGTCCAATTATTTGACAGTGTCTGTGCAACATAGATATTGGAGGTAAGAAATAACGTTCAAATGGTGGACTGTCTTCTGGGGGGAATTTTTGTGTGTACTCATCACCCCGTGGTTTCCCCAATGGGGTAAAGAGTGTGTCAACTGCTATGGGCACATAGCATATATTATAATTTCAGCCTGATTCTTTCTTGCACACTACTGTGAGGACAGCTCAGAGGAAAGGCAGAACCCAACTTTAAGCTATTAAAAAATATGGGCAGATTCTGAAGTAACACAGAATTATTATGGGGACACAGTATTAAGAATTTCAATACTGACTTTCAGTATTATTCTCCATACAAATTATATCATGTTTGGAAATAGATTTTGCCAAAGTAGATGGAGAGGAGAGAAGGTGCTTCTCTGTGGGGTGTGTGTAACTTCAGTGCATCTCTGGCTTTCCAGGATTAATAATGGATGAGAGACACTTCTGTCACCAAAATAAGGCAGAAAAGTAAAACGTTGTTGGGATGAATCTGAGGATAGTGCAGACAAATCTGTTACGCATGTGAGCTGTTCAAAATCCTTTTCAAAAGAAGAAAGTCTTTTACAAGTCAGATTTGCTTTATATGTGCATTTTATTACAAAATAAAAACAAAAACCCCACACACCTTCTAGCTAGAGCTTTGCAGTATGGAATAGCAATAAACATACGGCAGACGTGCTTGTGGAATATGACAATATCTGCAGTTTTATCAGATTTCTGAAGACTAATTGTGGAGCATTTTGACAAAAGTTGCCACCAGAATTCTATTCCTGAGATTTTTTGCTGCTTCTGCTTACTTGAAAAATTTCGAACTCCATTAAACCACCTCTATAAGACAGTCAGCCTGGCTGTATTTCTTAACGTTCTTCAGGAATGGAATGCAAATATCTTTCTTTCCTGGCAGCAATCGTTTCTTTTTAGAATGATAATAATAATTCTAGGTTTGCTTTAACCGTTCTTTACTGTCTTAGTCTATAAAAGCAGAAATTAAACTGTTGCTGAGRACAGAGAAATGAAAAATGAAATGAAAGTACTGCAGAAATGAAAGTACTTGTATGTGCTATGTACTATAGACAACTATAGACAGTTGTCTCCMATCCCAAACACTTGTATATAAAGACCTAATCTTCTGAAGCTCTTTCTAAAGTTAGCTCAAGGCGTCAAGTGGCAGCTGAAAAGATAAAGTAAAATAAATAACTTTCCAAAATGTCAGGAAGTTGGGCTGGGATCTGCTCTGTTGAATGGGTCCTGTTGAGAGCACAGCCTGTTTGGGCTGCCTTCTGGAGCACTGCTTAGCGTGAGAAAATGTAGAAAATCCCTTGGATGATAACTTTTGTGTCTCAGTCATACATGATCAATTTTGTATCRATCATACATCAATAGTACATCATAAATCAATACATTTCTGATTACTTGCTTCCTTAGCTTGTGAATTRACCTGTGGTCCCCTGGCTTATGGCAGCTGGGAGACAACAGATAGATTTGTGCTAAAATAGCACTGAGAGCATAGTTAAAAATATGTATATTTGTTCTTTGGGTTTTTTTGGTCAAAAATTTATACAGGGAAAGGGGAAAAAAAAGAAAAAAGAAAAAAAATGAAATAGGAACTTGGTCGTTTCTTTGTGTAGTCTCTCTTGCATATATTTCCAGTTCTCTTCCAAGGTGGTGTGTTGCTTTTTGACAGTCTTACGTAGAGATCCTAATTCACCATGATTTTCATTCAAGATAGTTCCATATAAAAGACTGTAGTAATTGATGGCTTTATGTATTGGGGACTGATATGACTTCCTTTTCATGACTGAATGAAATCTTATTCTTTGAGTGATCAAATTGATTTTCCTGAGGATAGGAAGATATATTTGGTGCAAGGAAGGTATATTTGACTGGAAAAGTAAGTTTTCAGCATTTTTTTTTTTTTTGTGATACTTGGCTTACAAAGAAAGGGCTTTATCCAATACTGTCCATGTGAAATTTCACAAAATGAGTAGAATTATCCTTATTATCAGAACTTGCAAACGAGTGTTGAATATCGTGCTGTAACTGTTCTCTGCCTCTTTGGTGAGAMAGARAAAGAAAAAAAGGGATAAATGCTGCTAGAAAACTTTGTAAAGAAGAATAGGCAATAAGTGATTCAGGTTATTTATAAACTATTGCTTTTTTTTTATTTTTGAGGCTGACATTTTAGATGCAGCTCCAGGCAATTACAAATCAATTATAGGCCACAATTATATTACAAATTCTAACGTATTCACTGCCCTGTAGTTGCAAATACAAATCATCTCAGTCTGCTTGAGGTCAAGTGTTTGATAAAGATCGTCCAGCCTTCTAGTTTAAATGGAGCTAACTGGAACTAATTATTAATCAGTTGGATTGAAAAGGAATTGATGCACTCACATGAAATTTTTTTTCTTTCTTACAGGCAATTTCATTCCTTACACCACTAGCAGTCATCTTTGTGGTGAAAATAATCCGTCGAACAGACAAGACTGAAATTAAAGAGGCTTTCTTAGGTAATATATGACATATTTTTAGATGGAAAAAGTGTTACAATTGTTAGATTTAAGCTTTTGACTAAGCCTTGAGCAAAACTTTTCCTTTATAGTTCAGTAAGTTTCAGTGCAGCTAATAATTTAACCCTGTCTCACTAAGCCTTTCTTTTTGTATATGGTTGTAAATGTGCAAATTAGGTACCTTGATTCCACAATCTAGCTAGCAAGGACCAGAATTTGCTTAGCGAAGTGAAGACCAGTTGAGGTGGACTGTCCAGACARGTACTATTGGGTCAAGCGAGTCTATTACTTGCCTAAATTTACAGTGCAAGTCTTCTGACTTCTGAATTGGATAGGGGAGCCCTGCTCTCCTTGCTTAGGAAATTATTTCCTATCATTCTTCTATCAGCATTTCTGGAGTCCAAAATGGATTGAAGTACTTTTATTAACAAAGAGAACTTTCAAGCCTTAGAATTTCAATTGCTTTTTGGCAGAGTATTTGAAATGCTCAGCTCCAGGAATTTTCTGTTTTGCTGTCTAAATTTGCAGTTGAATTTATTGGTCCTCAGATTGTAAGATCAAAGTGATAGTCAACTTTGCCGTAGGTATATTGGATATAAATGTCACAGCATCTCTGCCTTTTATTATTAATATTTTTAAGGCAAGGAGTTCTTATTTTTTTTTTTCTCCAACTGCTCTAACACCAGTGTGAAAAATTGCTGGATTTGATTTGGTTGCTGCTAGTCATTTGTAGAAAATTCTGGGGTTTCTCTGAGTAATCTTATATTGACACGTCTATTCAGTATACATTACCTGGATTAATAAAATGCATACAGTCACAGTGCCGTAACAACATAACACTTTATGTTGTTACAGGAGGAAAGGAGTTGGATTAATTTTTCCCATCACTTGTTATCATCTTCTTGTTCTAAAAAGCTGTTCATGGTTACTGCTGGTTTTGTCTTCTGGTTGGTTCCTTCAACAATATCCAGGAAGAAAAGTTATTTTCAGGTCTYTGCCAGGCCTCTCCACTTTCTCCCACTCAAACTTTAAGGAAACCCAGCTTTGATGTTCTGTTCTGCAWAGTATCCCTGGACTTCACTTGTTCAATATATGCATAAGTGTAAAACTTCTCATAACTCAATGCTGTTCAAGTATACTATTCATTAATCTGATTTGCTATGTTAGTGTGTCTTTTGATATGAAGTTGATGTGAAAATTCATCAACTGTGATGAAACTTTCCTAATTTATTCTGCGGTCTGGCACATAACTTGTAATGAATAAACAGGAGGTCCTCTAAAAGATTAATTTGTTTGCAGGTTTTTTATCATAGATATAAGGGATCTAAAATAAGAAGGTGTTGAAAATACTATGTCTGTGTTGCTCCTTATATAGCCACTAATTTAAAGAAGGTGATTCACTGTGTCTRGGGTAAGAAGTTACCTTCTTAACGTGAGTGTCCTGAATCCTTCCTCTGGAAGTGCCTCCCTGTCTCTGTTATGTGCCTTGGGGTGGGAAGTGTGAATCTTCCCTAAAGTAATTGTGTTGATTAAGGCCTTACATTCATGCTGACATTTGATGCTTGGACCTTTGAATAGAATGTGCTGCATAAGTCAAAACACGGCTGAGTGAGACCTGCAGTGAGCAATCAAGATAAAGCTTGATGAAGAGCAAACCTTGCAACACATTTCAGCACGTTTCTTAAAGAGAATGTTGTGCTGTGACATTTATGGTCTTATGCATTTTATCTTATAAAAAATTTCTGTTCCGTCATGGCATGCAATCACCAAAAGTAACTGAGAAAAAACAGTTGAGAGGAGAAAGAGCAGGCACATGACTGCTCACTGTGAACAGAGGTGTTGAAAGTGGAATACTTTACTTTTTTGAAGAATATTAATGTCCCTAGGATTGATTTGTTCCTTTATTCTTGCTGGCAGCTATTATAAAATCTGAGAAAAACCTTGGTTTTGCTTCGGTGTWGGATCTTCTTCTTTAACTTAAAAATATATCCTGTGACACACACATCCTTTTTTATGATCTATAATATCCTCAGGCAAAATTTTATGGAGACAGGATAAGCGCTCCCGAAGCACAGCGATGGGGCAGCAGTCCAACGGTTCAATGAGAAAATAGGCAATGTAGCTGTCATAATCCAAAGATATCATACTGAAACTGTTCTGCTGGAAATCAGAGATTTGCCCTTTTTTTTTTTTTTTTTCCATTAAGAAATAAAATGTAGGAGTTCTTGCATTGTTTTAGGGAACTCCAACCTGGATTGAAACATTAAATCAATTTCAATATAAAAGCAATATATGGATCTGAATTCTACTGAATCAAGGCAGAAATCTTCACAGTCACAGGAGAAAGGACTTGGTATCTAAATTATAAAGGTGATAGTCATACCCAGGATGGTAAGATGAAAATGAAATAATTTCTATTTATTTCTCCAATGTTATTTTGAAGGTTGGTCAACGTCTTGAGAGACAGTAGGGGGAAATGTCAAGATTTTTAGTCAAAACTTCTATGTCCTTTTTAAAATAGAATTTAAAAAAACTAATTCTAATTTCAGCTTAAGAGCAGTTCTTCTGTTTGAAATTGGACAGTTTAACCGAGTGTGTACATATATACCCATGTGTATCCTACATATGTCTATACAAGAATTCTCCTTGTCCCAAAGACTGTAAGACTTTTATGTTGTAAACTGCAAAGCTGATAAGCACACAACTCGATTCAGTAATGCTTTCTGCCTTTGGATTATTTATGTCTCTGTAAGCGATATGACAAAAAAGCCCATTTTGCGTAAGGAAATAAGATTTCTCAAGAGKAAAAGCAGAACAAGATTGGTTGTGTGGTTGTGAGACTGCTTTGGGGCTTGCCCTTAGTCAGAGTAATAAAAAAAACAATAGGCTGCAAAAATCTTTTGTTGTACTGAAAGATTCATTTTCAGTTCAGTAAAAGTTCCAGCCTGCAAATCAAATGCGGTAATGCTACAATTTAGAACTTGGTAATTTGGTTATTATTGTTCTGTTTGTTCATTCTGTTTTGTAGCTGTCTCCCTGGCGCTAGCTCTGAAYGGAGTCTGCACAAATACTATCAAACTAATAGTGGGAAGGTAAGTCTTGTTAACTGTTAAAGAAATGTAGGTGACACAGTTGACAATTACAGTGGTTTTTAATAGAGCGATTTTTAAAAAAAAAACAACAAAAACAACAACAACAACAAAAACACTGCTCCAAAACACATGGGACTAGCAGGGACCCCTGTAATGCAGCAGACCCCTGTCTCTGCTTCAGATATTGCACAACTTTATTATGTGACATCTGATTGCAGCAGGAATCTGTTCCCTGGCATTCTGYTATTTGTTTGACTGGCTGGTTGGCAGCCCAGGCAAACAAGAGGAGCTCGAAGGGGAAGGTGTGAATTGAAACTGGCTCCTTTCCTCAGCAGCACCAGAGGGAATCATCACAGAGCGTGGGCATTCCTGTGCCAATTGCCACTACACTGATGAAAGAGGAATCAATTCAGTCTTTATTTGACAAAGTGTCTGCCTTTAGTGAAGTATATTGCTGAATATGGTATTTCCAGGTAACATCAAGGTCTGTGGCAAGACAAACTTCGGAGCTAAACATTGAGAGTGCTGCTAGGTATTTTTATGGAAGCATAAATTTGAACAAAGGGTCTGACAAAATGCTAGCAAGTAGAGTTTTCTGGAAAAATAATTATTTTAAGAATTTGCGGGATTCTTTGTTTTAAATCCATATTTTGAATTGCTGTAATTTCACCTGAGAAGGATATAAGTGGCTTGAATCCATACATCATTTAGCTGGGTCATACACACATTTTTGGGGGGGTTCACGTGCTCTGCAGCAATTTTTGCTTGTTTTTGGGTGTTCTCTGCCACAGTACTGCTCCCCTGACAGTTGTATTACTTGGCAGTTATATTTTTAAGTGGTTTTGAAATATAACTAAGGATGTTTGCATCGTCTTTCGTGTGCAGAAGTGAACTCATTCCTCCTGCAGCCCAAAGCAACTGGTGTGACCCCACTCAGACCTACATGTTTGCATTAAAATCAAAACAGGGTCAAAAACAACTGAGAGTCTTGTTCGATGCAGTTAAAGAATCAGCTTCAAGACTGGGATGACAGTTTAGTAGGCTTTTTGAAACCAATATCTTAGTTTGGTTTATTGCRTTTATTTTCAACCCAAATAAAATGTGGGTTTATTTTCAACTGGGTTTGTCAGCAAGGTCTGTGCTATGTTGTGGGGCAATCACACTAATTTGGTCCATAGCTGGAAGTACTGTGCTTGAATAACCCTGCAGATTTGTTATCAGTACTAAGCTCCTGTGTGTTCCTTGGAATTAAACACCCTGTGAGGAGAGTTTGGCTCCAGCTTYCCTTAGTGCTATATGGGAAGTTTTCCCAAGAGAGGCAGCCCACTAAAAAGAGTCTCACTTGAATTGATTATTGAAGGCAAGCAAAGCATTATATTTACTGGTGTGTTGTGTAAGTAGGAGGGAATGAAATGTCTTTGTAATAGGTAATAAATATAATAATCACTTTGAGGTTTATTTGTTAATACAGCTTTTGTATTTTTAATATCCATGGTGTTTTTTGTAGACCGCGTCCCGATTTCTTTTACCGCTGCTTTCCAGATGGAGTAATGAACTCTGAAATGCACTGCACAGGTGATCCAGATCTGGTGTCTGAAGGCAGAAAAAGCTTTCCAAGTATCCATTCTTCCTGTGAGTTTATTGCTTGTCTAAAACTGCCTTATGTAAAGCTTTTAAAGCTTTGGTAATCTGTGTTTCAAAAGGGAAGTTCTTATTTATCTACTTGTGTGTGTGTGTTAGATCATGAACCTGATTTTTGCTGGTGGGGTCTGTGCTTCTGTATTAGGTCACTAACTGCCAAAAGTTTTCTCCTAGAAATAAAGTTCCATGACTTTTCCATGACTTTTCTTTATCTCGAGAATCACCTGTCTCTGCTGACGGCCATGGCAGGACTGTCAGTTGAGTGAAGAACTACTCAGGATTAAAGAAAACAGCATGGTTCCCATGGATTAAATGGTTCCTAGTAATGGAGACCTCTATATGCAAATTCTGTCCATAATGCAGATATTTATATTCCAATAAACTATGTCAGAACACGTCATACTATATGTCTGACTTTACAATAGTTTTGATAAGATCTAGTTTTTATTATCTTTGAAGCACCAAATCTGCTGAATTACTGCTCAAGTCACAAATACAGTTTAGCTAATTTTAATTAAATTTTTCTTCATGGGAAGATGTATGTTTGGAGATGGAACATGCAAAAATATCATACAGAGGTATTAACAGAACAAGTGGGGAGGTGTGAGTGACACAATGCGTTTCACTGTTTGAAAGAAATAGTAATAGGTTTTATTGGTAGGGACAACGACTTCATGAGATTCTGTGGCAATGTCACATTTACTGCATGGGGGTTCGCATGGAATTATGRACAACCAAGGACACCCTCCTGTTGAGTTGCAAGGTTCAGATTGAACCCCCTTGCTTTCCAAACTCCTTCTGAGAGGAGTCTGGGTGCAACTGGATCCAATCATAGTCCTTTCTGCTCCTAAGACAGCACAGCCAACACTGAGAAGAGTTTGGCCCCATCCTCTTGATATCCTCCCTTCAGATATTGATATATATTGATCAGATCCACCCCAAGTCTTCTCTTCTGCAGACTGAACAATCTCAGCTCCTTCAGCCTTTATGGAGATCAAAAAGACAGTATGTTCTTCCTTCTGCATATGTCTTTTATATATCATATTGCGGAGWCCATGTAGACAGCATACCTAGAGATGCATGGTGACATCCTAAATAATACCTGATGGTATGTAGAGGTTCATTCAGGGTTCGTTCTAATAGTACTTTGCAAGTTTGCTCTCCAGTCACAACTATGTGTATCTTAGAGATGTCCCCTGAGATGGTGGAGATAAACTAAATGAAATCTGGAAGTGATGACTGGAATAAGGAGMGAGAAAAGTGGGCTACAAAAGCTTGTGCTTTCAGTTATGATAACAGAATAACTGAGTTTCTCTTGCCTTATTGCCAAAACTAGTTGAACTTACTGAGCAAAGGTTTGCTTATATTTGCATGTTATTTTTCAGAGTAATGGGTTAAACAGAGGAAAATAGACCTGAGGATGGGAGTCAAAAGTTCTGTCTGCAGCTACAGATGAGTCTTGTGTTCCTCCTGCTTCTGGATATGATGATTGTGAACTGTAGTGGTGGACAGTTAAGGGGAGCATAGCATATAGTGACCTCAGTGTGGGACTTCTGCTGCCTTAGCCTACCTTCTCTTTTACATTTTTTGACTGTTTATTCATAAATGCTGAAGAATATGTTTTGGGGAGTATCAAACTGCTAAAGGGCTGTTCAAAGCCATAGAGAAAAAGTGCATGTCTAGAGTCTTATTTCAGATCTCAGCTCAGCAAGCAGYAGGCCATTTCAATGTAAATACTGCYTTGTGATAGCTGTAAAATGCACAGTGTTTTATTCTGAGCTGCTTGCCATGTAAATGATTTCTGAATGGATTACCTCCTGAAGCATTCTTAGGAAGAAGCAACAGCTCAGCAATGGAGACTTGCTTCAAATATTTGTTTAGTCAAACATGTTGTTTATTTAAAAAAAAAAATCCTAGACAGCCAGACATTTTAGAATATATGTGGAAGAAATGCTAAATTCTTGACACTCTTTGATGTATTGGAGGAAATGATTATCTCATCATGAATAACTGTTCTTAAACTCATATTCTGCTTGGAAATATGTGCCAGCAGATTGCAGTTCTGAGTTTGCAAACTCGGATTTACTTAGTGACTGTTTCTGAATGTTTTATTTATGAATTGGTGTGCAATATTTGCTATTTAAACTTTATTTTTTAGCTTAGAGATCACTCTCATAGATTTCAGAAGTTGCAGGAAGCTACTTTGCCTTTGWGCTAAATAAAAAAGGAATCCCTTGGTGAGAGGTAATTTTGAGCTTCTTGGAGCATGTACTTTTTTATATCTTTTTAAAATCAGTAGTCAGAGGCAGATCAAGCCCATAATTGTCATGAATTTCCACACATGCAGCTCGAAATTGGTAAGGTTGTGAATAATGGTTTGCTAATCTGGTTTGTACCGGCTTATAATTTGAGTCACAGTTTTACAGAATCAGTAAAGATGGAAGGGGCCTCTGGAGACTGGTCCAACTGCCCTGCTTTGAGCAGGAGGAGCAGGAGCAGCTTGCTGAGGACCATGTCCAGTTGGATTTTGGATATCTCTGAGGATGGAGATTCCCTAGCTTTGTGCTTTTCCAGTAGCTGATGAACTTCACAGTGAAATGTTTTGTTTTGTTTTTCTTATGTTTGAATAGAATTTGCAGTATTTCAGTTTGGGGCACTGCCTCACATGCTTTCACTGGATAGCACTGAGAAGAGCCTGGCCTTGTCTTTCCTTCTGCCTCCCATCAGGTATTTATACACTTCAGTGACTCTCCTAAGCCTTCTTTTCTTGATGCTAGACAATCCCAGCTCTTTCTGACCCATCACTGGACTTGCTCCAGTGTGTCCTTGTCTCTTGTAGTGGGATGTCCACCACTGAACCCAGCACTTCAGGGGTGGCCTCACCAGGATCACCTCCCCTGACCTCGCAGCCTTTGTCTAATGCAGCACGGGTTGCTTCTGTCCTCCTTGGCTGCAAGGACTCATTCCTGGCTCACCTTCAGTCTGTTGTCCACCACAGCAAGAGCCTTTTCTGCAAAGCTGCTTTCCAACTGGTCAGCCCCAGGGTAGACTGGTGAATGGGGCCATTCTTCTCCAGACTGTGTGTGTCCTCTGTGTGACTTCTGCTGACCACTGATCTCAAACAGAAAGGTGCAGATGGATCATAAAACTTTGTAACCTCAAGACAAACTTGATAAAAATTGGCTGAATAATAGAGTCACTGAGGACATAATTAAACTTGGAATTTCATGTTAGATCTGGATAGATTTATGTTAATAAATTCGATTAAAAATATTACTTTCTGTATGAAAAGTGCTGTACGAGCGATAACATGAGTGAAATGAGCTTATGCATTTTTCCTATAAAGTATTTCTGTGATTTTATTTTTGTGACAGGGATGTTAACACAAGTTAATTTGAAAAGATGACTTCTAACTATTTTTTTCTTTAAGTAGAAATCTTTATAGATTCCAGAGACTCTTTTTTTTCCTCAAGGAAAAATTAAAGTTTGAAGAAACTAGTTATTAGTAACATTTCCATTTGTTTTGAACTGCTTCCAACCGGATTGTTAGCCCTGTTATAGATGTGCTCTTTTTCTTTGTATTGCATTGGTTGAAAAAGAGCTGTGGCACTTACCGTTGAAAAATTCACTGAAAAAAATCAGCAAATTTCATCAGAAAACTGAGACGAATCATGTAAACATCTATTTGCTTTTGTAGGAGTAATAACAATGGTTGTCATTTGTTTCTCAATTACTTTCTACTTTGATGAATGAAGCACTCAATAATGGCCCTATAAAAATGGAAAAAGAAAATGATTTTATCTCTCTTTCAAAATGTAGCATACACTTGCCTCGCAGTACTCAAACATGATGGCAAGCCATATATAAATAGTTCTTTCTAGATCTTGGGTGACTCACTTTATATAGGAAGCTTATGCTTTATTTAAAAAATAAGATAATTTATATAAAAACTTTCAGTGTATATTTTGATAATATGCACTTTTCATACAGGAATTCTCCACAAAGTCATATGTCACTACCCATACCCAAAGTTTGCTGTGGCCAGATTTTTTTTTTAAAGATTATTGTTTCAGGTTCTAGCAGTGTGAGGAGTTGATTTTTCACAGTATAATTTTTCAGGATGAACATTTGTAGATACAAATCTATCATAAACTGAGGTTAATGTCTATTTCAAGGAGGAAATCATTGCTAAGGAGGGCCAGAATCATTGCTAAAACTGAGTTATCTGTTTAGTTATGCTGTTATAACAGCAGTGCCACTAAAAAAGGAAATACAAACAGCAATAAGAAAACAAATACGTTTCTACTGCCRTAACAAATGTAGTTACATCTTCAGGCCAGTCCTGAACAGTAATTTCCTACTTTTAAGTAGCCAGATTCTGTTACGAATGACAGCAGTAATTGCTCATGCCTCGTACGAGCTTAGGGTTGCGTGAGGAAAAATTCTGCTKCAGAGATCCACCAGTGCTATCTGCAAATGAGAATACGGAGAGGAATCCCAGCTGCCTGTTTCTCCCTGCATTCCCGTCTTTTCCTCTATGAGGAAATTGACTCCCATATGCTGTAAATATAAGCAGTACCTTTCACTTCAACTCTGATATCTTCCCAGAAGCAGAGGTCCTGTGGTGATAGGRAGAAATGAATATTCCTGTCATTGCATTTGACAAGTGACATTGAATACAGGTGGCGGGAGGAAAGCTGACCATGCTCATCACCCTCATCCCTGCAGAGCATCCCTTCTTGTGCACGAGTGGCAATAAACTCTGTTTTGGAACAGTGCTCAGGACATAATTCTCCTATCCAGAAATTTCTGCTCCCATTTTTTCTAGGAAAAAAAAATAGATAATTTCCACAAGCTATTAAAAATTGAGTATATTAAATCATCCAGATGCCAATTTATTATGGTGTAAATTATAGTGGTAAATGAGGTGGCTATTAACTTGCCTACTTTCTATATGGAAATATATAGCAGTGCAGGGATGCTATTTGTCATTGCCACTGCTAACCGCTTATCTGTCTGACGATACAGGGAGTCAGAAAGCCTGAGAATGTTTTGAAATTGGATGACTCTCAACTTAGGTCTGAAAATAGAAGAGGCTGGTACATCAGCTCCTGACCGCCTTTAGGAGAGAAACAGAAAAAAAGTCTTCTTATAAAATAAATAAAACAAGAAACCTCACCATAACACTGTTGTGTCCAAAAATGCCAAATACTGAGATTCTGTGAAATTCCCATTGTGGCTTAGTGCCAGCAGCCTGCTCTGAAGTACAGTTGATATGTTTTTGTATACCTTTTTTCTGGAAGAACAAACCACATATAGAGGTATTATTAAAGGTAGAGATAGAGATATATATGTGCAATGTGGAGTGTTCAAAAAGGCCAGTTAAGCTCAGCAGTTCACTTAGGCAGCACAAGAGAGGAAAGAGGAACTGAACTACTGCATCGTATATGAGGAGACAAATCACAGGATGGTAGAGATTGGAAGGGACCTCTAGAGATCATCTAGTCCAACCCCTGCAAAAAGCTGAAGCCAAACCATGGCTTGTTTGCRTGCTCATTGTTTCATTGTATTAGAATCTGCTTTTTCTGCATGGGCTAATTTCAACTTCACATCAAAGTCTGAACACAGGAAGGATATTTCTTCATTCTCCTCTTTGAAGAAGAAAATAAGGAGTCTTGGACCTGGTCAGAGCTTCCGTTCTGATAACTAGAAGCTGATATAATTTGTGAGACATCTGTGTGACAATCTSGTCAGGTATGATCTTTATTTTAGGATGGAGGAAATTTCTAAATCTCTTTGGATTGAATGTGGGGCTTTCAATGGCAGCATTTTTATTCTGATCAGCAGGGCACTGTTGAAGATGATAGTACTCTTTCTTTGCTGTGTGGTTCACGTGGTCTTGGAGCTCATAGACTAGATTCTCTTTGGATAACATTAAACCAAAATGTGTATTGGGCTGGTTGGCCTAGGCTAGAGTTATTTGGAAGTAAAATGTGTAATACTGTTTCCATAGGATTGGTAAACTATCCGCAGAGTGGTCTGATATGGGATATTTGCATGAGTTTGGATGTGTGTTTTCAGTTCTTCTGCTAGARCTAGTTATGACCAGTCTCTAAAAGACAGCGGATGTCTCAGTRCTAAACATCATGAGGGATGGAACTGACTGACAGAAAAATATATTTTTGTAATGTAAATAACCCTGAGTCCACCTAAAAATATTTTAGTAAAACAAGAATGTCAAATGCAGTTTTATCATAAGTAAAAGAAATAATAAATCCTTCAGAATTGAATCCTTAAATTTACATACTAGGCACCTTTCTTATAGAGATGTCCAACTGATTTATCAGATTTTAGAAATCTTGGTCGTAAAGATTTCTAAATTCATCGATTTAGCTTTGATCAAAACAAGAGAGTATTAAAAATCTCTGGAGATAAAGGGTATGAAGTAAGTGTAGGAAACCAAGCATGTCATTTATTCCAAAAAAAAAAAGAGAAAAGTACAGAGCATCTGCAAAAATCCTCATTGGGATTTTGTTATTACTGCCCGTTCTGTATAGAAAGCACCAGATATTTCAGATAAGTAAGTAGATGATAATTTTATTTCACTTATACTGAAGACTGAACAAATAATGAAGTCAGTGTTTTATCTAACAAAACCTATTAAAATATTCATGCAAAAATATTTTTAAAACTAACAATTCTGCTCTGTTGCAATCCACCTGATTTTCTGTATTTTACTGATAATTTTCTCTTCATCTTTTACTTTTTGCTCCTTTCAGTCTGAGCTTTTACTCAGTGCTTTTAGATCTCTGTGATGGGGGTTTCTGCATTCTGTTTGATCAACCAGAAACTTTGGAAAAATAATTGTACTGGAGTTTCTTATCAGGCTGGAAGGCAGCATAAGTTGGACTCATAGATTAAATTGTAATTATAGTATAGTATTTTTGAAGACAACTCCCCTCCTTCAGCCCCCTCCCCTGCTACACATACTTTTTATTTAATAATTTCTCAAGGCAGTCTGTGATTGATTTTATTGAAGGAGTTAGGAAAAGGAATTTGGAATGGTTGACCAGATACTTTTGGTATAAGAGAACTGCTGCAGACATTAGGGACTATGTGCAATGYGGGCAGGTGAAGCGTGTTCAGTGATTTAAATGTTATTAGGCTGTCTTACTCATCTCTGTCTCTTGGCTGTATTCCTTTGTTCCTTCCTTGAAAGACAGCATCCTTATCTGGAACATTCACAGAAGGACTCCATGATAGTCAAGGGAGCTCTAGGAGGCATAGTTCATCTGACCTGTTTTAAATGTCTCTTTTAGAGGGAGATAAATCACACCTTGGAAATGTCAAATTTCCCCATCCATTATAGTCTAGATGACTGGTTCACAAACTAATATCTACATTTGTTCAGATGTGACCCATTACTCTTGGCCAAACCCTGCTTATTTTGGCAGCAAGGATTTTCAAGATTGAACCTAAATTAGTTTTCTGTACAGTCCACTGCTTGGATTTTGGGAAGGGAGAGACCAAGCTGTTGCTTCTTCCCTTCTCTAAAACAGTTATATATTTCAGGCAGTCAGACTAAGAGTCTCCAATAAATCAATTTGTAATCTTGGACAGATGGAGACCATCATCCTAGTTTTCAAAATAYATAGTACTTTTCCTTCAACTAGCTAATTGCTTAATATTTTGTTTTCTGTTTTTTTTTTTCTCTACAATTAACAGTTCCACTGAAAGTGATAATGTTTGTCTTTGTATAATGGTAATGTATAGTGCATTACCACTGTATTACCCCTGAGGAGCTTCCTTCTCTGATGATATGGAAGCTGATTAAGTAATGCAAGCAAGACTTGCTTGATGAAGCTCTCATTGCATGAACGAAGGATTTGGTATGTCTTGCTGTGCCACTGATGAGAAAAGAGAAGACTGGAAAATATTATATCTTTGGACAGCTAGTGCTGCCTCCATTTTTCAATAAGTAATTGAATTTAGTTGCAGAAAGTAAATCTTTTTGCATTTTAAAAAACATTCATTTGTTTGAAAAATTAAAATGATCTGTGTGTTTCAGGGTGGAGAAATAGTTGTATTTCAATAGAATTGTTTGCTATCTTGAAACAAATATTGCTGCAGTGCATGCAATTATAGTTGGCTATCTAAATTTGAGCTGTTAATTATCTTTAGCTAGTAATTTCATGGAGGATAATCATATTTCCTTCAATATTTTAAGTAACAGATGAGCTACAAGCTACAGGTTTTTGGCTATAATTGCTGCTACTTTTCTATTTTCAAGATAAATCTTGTAATTAACAGCTGTATTGGAATGTCTCTGAAATATTTCATCCTCTTAAGGAAGAACCCAGGGAAATAAGGAATAGATTTCTTAGATATACAGGAAAATAGTTTCTCATATTTTTTTGTGTGTTTTTCAAATCAAACAGCAAGGATATACAGGAATATTTGTGTTTCTGTTGTACTCTGCCACTTTTTTGACATGTTTACTTCAATACTCAGTAGCAAGGACTATTTGAGTTCAGGAGAAGCTTGAGATTTTGTCTYTCACTCTGCTAGGAGTGGACCTGGTACCCTTACACATTGCCCACAGGAGTGCTCCATGGTGGCAAGCTTCTGCATGCTTTGATCCAGCTGAAGGATGAGGGCTTTGAATGTGAGCTCTGTGGGCAAAAGGCATGCAAATTTTCTTTTTCTCAGAAGGGCTTTGCCTTATGGCATTGCTCTAACGTTAAACAAAGGTACTTGYCTATTGGCTTTCAGTTCCTCCTGTGTGTAGATCTTTGCAGCTTACCTATGGAAATTTCAAAGGGCCTCCTAACATTTTCACTGTTTTTTTAACTACTCCTCTGTTTTTCTTCTACTTAATGATATCAATTGACACAAAAGTCTCATTTAGAGATTTTTTAGAACCACATCTGGGATTCATAGCTAGTGACTCTTCCTCCAAGTATCTTCATATTATTCCTCTGAAAAATGTGCTTTATTAGTACCAGAATGTGAGTTTGAATTGAATGGTGTGGTGCAGTGGAGGTCAGAGCAGAAGATCTGCTTGTCCCTTCTGGCTGCCAACTCTGAGCTTTTGGACAGTCCGTATCAGGCAGACAAAATAAGCAGCCTTACATGCAGGGACATCCCAGTATGCACTTTGAACTGGGACACCTCACAGTAGTGACTTTAACATGATCCCATGTGCAACTGGGATTTCAGTCTCCTCCTGCAAATGGGGATAGGGAATTCACTTGATATAAGGAGTTTCCCATCTAGCACCTACTGAGCTGAATAGACCAGAACCTGCAGGATGGTCTTTGAACAGTTTCTAGCCATATTCAAAACAAAATAAATTGGATACCTTTGACTTCAAGGTCTGTATAACCAGTAGATCTATGTCAACAAAAGTAAAGGAAAGATATGGAATAGGAGTAAAAATAGATATAAAAAAGGGGATTCATACTTATCACACACTCATGTCTATTCACAGCTGACTATATAGTTACCAAAAACATTATTTGGAGAGTGCATATTTTTCTTTAAAGATTCTTTGGTGATAATAGTTTGAAATAAAGCTATATAACTACAGCAGAATCAGTTTTAGATTTTGTTGTTCCTTTTAAGAAACCTGGAAATATCCACTATATACACTACAAATCTCAGAATCAGGAATTCCTTCAAAATCTAGAGAAAGATGCAAGATTTGCAAATGCAGTATCTTTGCTGGTACTAAAATAGTCCCATTGCCCCAAAGCGTTTTTGCTGCCAACAGAGACAGGAAATGGATATAAAGAATAAGGGAATAAAACAAATTTGCTTAATCTGTTTTCCTCAAATTTTAAGTCTTTCATTTCCTAGATGGAGATGATTTTCCTCTCAAAACAACTGTTACCATAAGACTCAAACTTACCCTTTTCATTCCAAAATTCCTTTCTATTCCTTTAATTTCTTAAGAACAAGTACAGACTCTATTTAAAGAGGACAATTCAGTGATTCCATATTCTGTATTTCAATAGGTACATTATCAAGTCCTTACAGAACATATGGCTTGTCAGAGGAGGATTTTCATGTGCTCACCAACTGAAAAAACAAAAAGCCCAGTTTCTTTACAGTGTGTGTTAGAATCATTCCTTTTTCTTCTTCCAACATTTAAAATCAAATATGTCTGTCTGGAATTTGCATGGGCATCTGTCTTTAGTTAGCACTGTTTTAAACTAAAGCAGACTAAATTTTCTCATTTGTTTGTGCCAGTATTTCCTAAAAGAGTTGGTCGGCATATCATGTTGCTCCTTGCCTTCCTTATACAATCAGATTATTAATTTCTGTTAAAATTTGTTCAAATATATTGCAATATAGTACTGCGATAAATGGATTCACTAAGTCTGGAATGTAAGTCTTACCTATAGGCCCAGATTTTTGGGAGTAAATTGATTTTCTTTATGTTATAGAATGACCACGTCTTTGAAGTATAGCTGTCAAGCCAAGTAGGAGCCTACACGGATTACAGGGCAGTTGAGTTGTTTCAGAGTATATAGTTATGTTTGTGAAGTGCACTGCTGCATCCCAGAGCTCTCAGCTGTTAATTCCATGTTTTTCTCGGCTGCTGGTTGTGCACACACTGTAAGCGTGGGGCGAAGAGSTCTGCTTTGGATGGGCTTGATCCATGCTGAGGAAAATCAATCTTGCAATATTGCAATGTAAAGCCACTCTGCAGAATATTAGTTTCATAGCCAAAAGCTAGAGCAGCATTATATTACTTTTCCAACYTGCATCAGGGATAAATCCCCTTGGAATAGTGCTTATGAGTCAGTCTTTTTTTCCTGAACTTCAGTTTCCAGGTATGCACCAACTATCTAAGGCAAAAGTTGTCTTCCTGCAAATATAGGTCCTGCTGAGCTCTCTATTTGAATTTCATGAGCACCTTCCCCTGGAAAAATGGTAGATTATGGAAAAAAATGTAAATTATGGAGAAATAATTCTTYCTTTTAATAACTTAAGGTTTGCTGCAAGGCTTGTGTAGCTATATCTGCTGCTGCTGTTGTCTACTGTACAGTTAAAGTAGTGGTGCTTTATCTGCAGGCTTCTGCCACCTGCCTCGAGGACAATATTGGAGCTGGTACTGGGGTTTATACAGTWGCCTTGATGGGATGAAACAGAAGTGAAGATAGAAGGCAAAATTCCTGAATTGAAATGTTGATTTGCTCATGTTCTTTGAAATCAAATATGTCTTGAASTTTTTCTTGTGATGTACATTGGCTTTCTCTGTACTGTTATGTCCATTTTGCTTTTAGCATGCCACACAGTAATTTATAACTGTTAGTCTATGGAATCCATCCAGTTACTTCTCTGTTTCACCATTTAAATAGCATGCATGTAAGTCTTATAAAAAACTCTACAAAGAAGATATTTACAAGGAAACATGACATTTTTAATAACCTCTATAGACAGTTATCAACAAGGCTAGAAACTATGAGTCTAAAAATTTACATAGCTACCAAGGTAAGATACACGTACTCACCAAGCTAAGAGTATCCCTCTATGCTGTTTTACCTCTTAGATATCCTTAGTACCCATTGTGATAGTCTGTTTATAATGTAGATTAGCATGGACAGGAAAAAAAAGCTTCCTGTTTGAAAAAGTTTGAATATACAGCAAATGTTTCCCATGAGTTGCAAACTTTGCCTGCTGAAATCCAGAGTAAGTCCTTTCAGTTCAACATGAAGGGATGTTTTGTTTTAAAAGTTTAGAAAGCTGCTTACCAAGAAGAGATTTTACCTTATTAAGAGAGCTGCATCTAAGCAAATTGTTTAACTGCTGATCTTTCTAGTCAGTTGTCTGAGAGTGCTCCAGTAGTGATAAAATCTTTTGTTTGTGATAAATGTCATGGAAGATCTCAGCCCAAAATCCTACCTCAAAAACAAGTGATAATGTTATCTTAACAAAAAAACAAACACTTCTGTTAATTAAGAGCCTAACTGCATCATTACAGTTTCTTGCAGCATATTTTTGTTCCATTGCTGTGTTAAACATATTCTCCTCATTTTGTGGTTCAGCTTTGCTGTGCTTGAATTGTGAATATTAAAGCTCAGTTTTGAAGGTTTAGATTAAAGAATCTAAGGAACAAGCACTTGCATAGGTGCATGTATAGGCATGAAGAAAAGATTTTCCTGCATTTCCTATGCCATGTAAATACTGATGTATTCATGGTAAAATCTGTTTTTTCCTGCATATCAGAGGTATTTGATATTCCCACAGCATTAATAAAATATAAAGTTAGGAACATTAACATAGGAATGTATTTTGGTTCCTGTTCTGCTTTTTAGCACCTCATCTTGTAAGAAGCTCAGAATTCTCTCTTGCATGTTTTTGCTCTGATAAAACTTGTTGCTATTCAGAATAATATGCACGTTTTATTTTCTCTTTTTCTTTTTTGTTTGTTGTTGTGTTTTGTTTTCTTTCTGGTTGGTAGAGTGTTTTGCATTGGAATTGCTAGTGATTCTAAATAAGAGTATGTGTGAACTGAAGGCCTATGTTACAGACTGGGCAATATTTATCCACAATATGAAAGCACGTTTACATAGGAAGGTTACATTAAATATTTCAGATGGTTTATTTAGGAGAATCAGTATCAAATTTAAATGCTACTTTAAACCCTCTAGGCTAGATACTGTAGGACCTGTGAGAATGAAGCCAAAAAGCACTTTGTGCTTCTGTCTAGAAATACTGTGGTCAGGTTTCAGTATAAAAATCTTTTCATAAAGATTTTTTTTAAAAAGAAAAYGTGTTGGATGGAAGATGGAAATGTGGAAGTAAAACTCATCAATATTTGAGGGTCATGTAACAAACAGAAAAAGCACARGAGAAAATCTGCCCTAGAAGGTGGAAGACATGTTGTTTTGTTGCGCTGCTTAAGTCCATCAGCCTATGCTGAGTCCTAAGAATCTGCATCTAATCTCTACCATAAACACAGTCTGTCACAGTGGATAGTATCAAATGGGACAGTGAGACAATACACAGTAATTCTGCGTTTTTAATTCTGTGTTTTTCTCTATCAGTTGCATTTTCAGGCCTTGGCTTTACCACCTTCTACTTAGCTGGCAAGCTGCACTGCTTCACGGAGAACGGCCGGGGGAAGAGCTGGCGGCTCTGTGCTGCAATTCTGCCTCTCTACTGTGCCATGATGATCGCCCTGTCAAGAATGTGTGATTACAAGCATCACTGGCAAGGTGAGCCATGGAACTACTTTTTTTTACTGTTTTTTTTTTCCTTTTTTTTAATTAGCCTTCTATTTTTTTTGGTTATTTTTTTTTCCATTGAATTCATATGGCTTAAAACATTGTCRTGTTAGAGCAGATTTTTCTTGCTGCTGGGTCCATAGAAGTGTGAGAACAGCATATCACAGAATCACAGAACAGTTGAGGTTGGAAGGAACTTCTATAGATCATCCAGTCCAAACCTCTGCTCCAGCAGGGACACCCAGAGCACGGAGCACAGGGTGGCATCCAGGCAGGTTTGGAAGACCTCCAGAGAAGAAGACTCCACAACCTCCCTGAGCAGTCTGTGCCAGGGCTCTGTCACCCTCACAGCAAAGAGGTTCTTCCTCACATGGAGATGGAACTTGCTGTTTTTCCACTTATACCCATTACCCCTTGTCTTATCACTGGCCAGCACTGAGAAGAGTTTGACCCCATCCTCCCTACATTCTCTCCTGCCAGCTACTTATACATATTGATCAGATCTCTTCTCAGTCTTCTAGAGAAGAGTTCTCTTCTGGTTCTATTACCTAAGTCATCTTGACTTTATATGGTATTACTAATAAGCATATCTCAGTATCTGCTTCATATTGGTTAAATATTGCTTACTTGATGTATTTTCCAAGAACTATYATTCCACGCTAGGCTTGGTTACTGCACCTAGTTTCAACTATGTACGCTGTATCTCTCTCTTGCTGAGCACTTTCTTTTCTTGTACACAACCTGTCTATATACCAGAGCAAGCCTCAGCCTGTTACATGCTCTTTTTTTTTTTGTTTGTTTTTTTAGGCTTTTCTTTTGTGCTCAGACAGCATCCTGTTTTTGTTACAGGGCTCCTCCTGCTCCCAGACATGCTGTGTTGGAGAGAGCATCCAGCACAAGGCTGGTGAACATGAGATGCTTGCCTTGTCAAGCTGGTAGGCAGGGCAGAAGACAGGTTATGAGTCTTGCACACAATATATAAGCCTAGGCCTGTCTGAGGTCTGTGGTTATGCAACAGAGAAGAATGAGTGAATGGGAAAGTGAATGCATGTTTGCAGTGTGTTATATGTCTTGGTAAGAATATGAATTATTTATGGAGTAAAACACGTGCTATGAGGCAGATAATATGATGTATTTTATATATGCTAGAAGCAAACTACACCCAAGGGATTGTGGTTGCATCTATTACAGCTGCTCGTATTTTTGTCTTTAAAGTTTAAGTAGATGGAGCTGAAAATACAGATGCATCTTCCGCAGATAAGTACAATGCTGGCAGACATTGCCTTGCAGGTGACCTTAGCTCTAGCCCGAAAGACCTACTTTCTCAAGGGAAAGACTAGTTCACCCTGTAAAATACAGCACAGATGCTCAGGCCATGTCTTTAATGCTCAACAGACTCTGCCAATTGTTTTAAATTACTTATAGTGGCTTTGTGATAGGCTTAACTGTGCTGTTGGGAATGAACAAGGACCATAAGTATAATGTACAGGACTCGGTGTGCTGTAGGTGGGAGATGAAATGGAGTAACTTTGCATCAAAGAGCCATAGATTGGGCTCAGGACATCAGTACTATGAGGTCTTTATGAGCTCCCTTTGGTATGGCTGGAAAATGTAGCATCCAAAGTCTTAGTGTTGATATTAGTGAATTTTTAGTGCATTTTGTGTCCTGAAAACATGACTCTCTTTAAATTTCTAGTCCTCCATGTGGGTTTCTACTTTTGGAAATATTGTTTTTCTGAGTAACTAAGTGGAAATTTTGCAGGGATTTCAAAAAGAAAAAAAAACATAAAAAAGTGAAGTAGATTCCAACATAATCTAGCCCAGAATTTAACTACATTCACAATTAGAAATTATTTATTCATATTTAACCTAAATTGTCTTTACTGACAGATAAGTTCACATTTTGCATATCCTTCCCAAAGGGACCAGAGCAATTAAGCACCATTCTCTCCGTAACTTTGTATGATACCTTGATATCATCTCATCAAGTTWTGTGTATTCCTTCTTATTGGTTATGTTCTCTATAAATTTGTGCGCTGGTACTTCTTTATGCTTCTTKCATTTTACTGCCACTAAGGTGCTACTAACCTAATTACACTAAAAGGAGGCTTTGATTTATTTATTATATCCTACCTRTATAGAAATGATCATGAGATCCCCAAGGGATTAAACTTGCTCATGCCTTCACAGCTGTATCTTTAATTTTACAGTGTGCATGTGGCTGCCACCAACTGTGAAACTATGGGAGCAATTGTGGTTTCCTGGATATCTGCTGTGTGCACAAACACTTACACATAAAAGGGGGAGAATAAACTATAATCTTCCAGCTGGGTAGATCTTCAGTGGATATTAGAGTAGCTCTGGTGAAGTCAATAGAGCTACTCAATGTACCAAACTATTTGGTGGCAAAGTGATAGTTCTTCAAATTCATGTTGCTCTAGATAGTTGAAGTGCAGCTTGCATCACTGCCTGAGACTTTTTAGGGACGGGGAATGGTGTAGGGATTGATGGTGTAATCTCTGTCCTCAGCTGTGGAAGGAAAATGACAAAGGGTTGCAACATCTTTGACCTAGAATAAATCTAATTTGCTCTAGTTAAGAAGAGGAAGTGTTTTTGTTTACATGAATTGAAAGACATTTTAATAAATGCTTCTTACTAATTCAATATGTTTTGATTCAGGGCMCGATGCATTTCTCTTGGAAGGACAATTGCCTTTTTATCAAGGCACATTTCCAAGGGTTCTGGCCTAAAGGTTCAGGCTAGAACATAGGGCACCTCTGCCCAGTGTCTCTGTTAATGGAAATTATTTCCAGTGATCTAATGTGCATGTCTAGCTCTCACTAACTTCAAGGAGAACTGAATGAAGATTTATATACATTATAATTTATAATCAATAGTATTTATGTAGCTTCATTATGTCCTTTGTGCATATATGCAGAGAGAGTAGGATTGGAAGAGGTCATTCCTAGCCCACTGAGAGACAACTGTGACAATATAATCACATTTTTTAAAGATATTTATCTCAGTCTTAAACTTCTCAGGTTTTGTTCCCATAGGTATATCTCTTAAAAGTAGATTTATCTGTTAAAAGGCTGTTCAGAATGTCCCCCTCTGCAATTTTAACAACTGTGTTCAGTTTTTAGAGAATACCCAGTAATATTGCACTGCCAAGTACTACATTCTTCATTACTGAGTTTCTGATATAGCTTTCAGCTTTGTAGATGCAGATGAGGATATGTTCCTTGTGTGAAAAAATGCAAGAGATGTAACATAGACACTAGCAGTCTCCTCCTCTGGAGCTCTCCCAAACCCACCTGGATTCCACCCTGTGCCATGTGYTCTTGGTGTCCCTGCTTGAGCAGCAAGGTTGGACCTGATGGTCTCTAGAGGTCCCTTCCAAACTCAACCATCCTGYGATTCTGTGATGTCTTTTTAATATTGATGTTTTGCACCCAGGAAAGCTTAGCTTATCTCATACAATTGCATCTCTTCCTGTTCTATTCTGATTCCTTATCTTGTCTAATCTAAAGTATAGAATAGAAAGTGTGCATTTTCATTGGAGAATGCTGTCCCGAGTACAGAGCTGTCAACAGTAGTGTGCATAAATGACCACACAGTAGCTACCATCGTTCTGGAGGGGTTCTCAGACAGGTACAAGCTGCAGTCAGTTGGTGGTTACCTGCGGAGTGCTGGGCTCCTTCAGCAGCACCGGTTCAGTGATATTGTTCATAAACAGAAGGTCTGGTGGTAGCTATTGGAAATCAYGGCCAACTAGAGAGCAAGAGGTGGGTGGTGTGATGAATGTTTGATAGGCCTCTGTGTTTCCCTGGGTCATTTTCTTCTGAAACGTACCTTTTGGTATTCGAAATGTTGGAGATGACCCAAAGTCAAATGCTGATTTGACATATCCTGAGTGATTGTAATGTTTGCCTCCAAGTTGCTTATGAAACTTTGTATTTCACGTTTTCTGAATCGAACACCTCCATGTCAATCATATGTCTTTTATTTATAGTTTTCATTACTGGCTGTCCTGTTTATGGTAACATGCATCTGATTTTGTTGCTTTTCTTACCTAGATGCTTTTGCTGGAGGGATCATTGGCCTCATTTTCGCTTATATTTGCTACAGACAACACTACCCTCCTTTGGGTAATACAGCTTGTCATAAATCTTATGTCAGCCTGCTAGATCAGAATTCAATGAAGAAAGAAGAGAGACCTACAACAGATAATGCTACTGGTCTTCCTCTAGAGGGAATAACTGAAGGACCAGTATGACTTTGAGAAATGTGCRGAATGAACTTTTAGCCTTCTCGCATTTCCTCCAAACCAGTCTCTTAACATGGTATTTCCTACTATACATTTGGTCTGTGTTTTTTCTTTTCTTTCGTTCCTTTTTATAAAAAAGAAAAGAAATATTTTATTTTTAATGCTCTAATATCCTCATACTTTTAAAGGTAAATATCCAATTCATATTGACTTGCTGAATTGTCTGTTTTCAGTCTACTGCAAAAGATGGCTTATCTGGGGGAGGGGAATGATTGTTAATGAAAAATTCCACTTGGAGATTGATTAACAGAATTTTTAGGAGGATATGGCTTGAAGATATAGTAGATCTGGAAACAGGTTTTCTGAGGTACTGAGTATCTGCTGGAAAGTTCTGGTTGTCTTCAGCACTCATTGCTTTTGATGCATGGTGAGTACACACAGCACTTTTCATCAGATGTTCAGCATCTGTTGCAGCTAACCACTTTGTGTAATTTGATAAGTAAGGGCAGAATCCTTATGTTTATCTTCTAACATAATAAATCTGCACATGCTCTGAGAATTTTGTGTTAATCATCAAGTTTTGGCAGGATCATTCTGAGCTACTAACAATTAAGCAGCTGGAAGGTATCAGGGGTTAAGAGTTTGTATGGCCAAGCCTAGCCACATTAGTAGTTCCACAGGATGATGCTGACATTCAAGAAATTCCAAACTGTTAAAATTATCAGTTTGAAATAATGTATATTTCCAGGATGAGTTAGAAACTTGGTATTAGGCTGTTAGCATTTTTGAGAGCTCTTGCTGTAATTCTAGACAAAAGCAAATGAAAGTAAGCTCCCATGACATTCAACAAACTCAAGTCTTTACAACAATTTTTAAAATTCCTAAAATGTAGAAATCCTAAAAACGTGAAGATGGAGAAACACAGTGTTTTCTGTGAATCTGTGTGCCATGCTCATTCTTGTGTAGTGACTCACTGCTGCATTGGTGGTCTTACAAAATGCARAGCTTTTCATTTGTGACTTTGAGTGCACCACCGCGAATGCTTATGGTATTTTACAGCACTGTAACATTTCCAGAGAAAGGCTGGAAACAGTGCTGCATTAGACCCATCCCACAGTTTCAACTCATCATCTTCTTGAGCATGGTTTTTGCAAAGGTTAGCTTGGAACCTGTGTCAAAACTTGCCTAAGTTGAAACCCTCTAGGTATGGAGAAGATTACTAAGTGTACGAGTAATCTACTTCAGTTAATTTATTATTGTTAGAATCCCATTGTATATGCACTATGCAGTATAAATCACATTCCTGTAAAACAATGTACTTTTGGATGGTGGAATGTCAGATTCCATAATTTGTTTTCTTGGGTAACTTATGAAAGTTCAGGGATGTGGTCTAGACCACATCTTGACAGGGGAGTAGATTTGGGGTAGAGCCGCTGCTTAAAAATAATCAGTGTTGATCAACAACCATTATTATGGTGCTTTAGACTGGAGGAGACTGCTGCCATAGTTATAATTTATGTGTTCCTGTTGGAATGTATCTTGGCCTTGTAGGCATTTTGTGATTCAAACAGCTCTGTGTCTTTATGTAATGCTTGTCATTTACTTCTGTCAAAGGTAAGCAGTCTAGATTTTTCTTGAGCTGTTTCCTCATTTGCAACACTTGAATTTTTATATCAAGTAAATTAGAGTCCCTTTAAAAATCAACCGAAATATTTGTGTATAAGAGAGTGCAGCCATATTATTAGTAAACACATATAATATTTGGAAATAACTATAAAAAAAGAAATGGCATTAAGGAACAAATTGTAGAAAGCATGAACCAGCAGGGTTCAATAGAAATTAGACCTAATCTACTTCTAAAATTAATATCAGTATGACTATGTTAGAGTTAGGATTTTTACTGACATAGTTAAAGTATTCTGAGTTCTATAACACAGTTGGTTGTCCAAACATAACTATGTTTTGCTGATGCACACAGGCCAGTTTATGAAACTAGCATAAGCAAAGTTATGTGGAAATTGCATTTGCACTGGATTTGACAGAATATTTCTCTAGTGTAATTGAAATTGGATTCTAGAAATCCACTTTAGTGGCGGTTTAAACTTTCTATAAAATTTTTAAGCCATCCTACAGAATTCTGTAACAGGTATATCATTTTCTACTGCTTCATAGGGGAGACTTAGAAAAAAGCCCCAGAGTAAGGGTATCATATCTTTACAGGCTTTTCCATTAGCTTTTAATTTCAGCAGGAACCCTAGTCTTCCAGGTTATATGCAAATGTCAGAAAATCTTAAAGCAAAATTAGAAGTTTATTACTGATGCGTAGTGCATTTTGCATGTTTTTATATAGATCTGAATTATTCTCAAAAATGAGAGGAGCCTCCTAACTCTGCWGTATACATTTCCTGTATTTTAATGGCTTTTGATACAAATAAGCTATCTTCATTGGGATGGAGTGTGSTTATGCAGCCCTTAAATGAGTATTGGCTGTTAAAAGATTGGAGTGTGAAATGTGATGCAGCATAAATGGCTATACTGCAAGATGAATTGAACTTTGCAAAAAAAGTAAAGAATAATGTGTTCTAATGAGAATAATTAAATTGAAAGTCATAAAATAGACCATGTAAAAGCTTTGATTAAAATGTAATTAAATCTGTGAAAGACATAATGACGTGAAACTTATAGTGGGATCTGCAGGCACTGTAATTACCAGTGCAAAGTCAGTGCAGGGAAGGCATTTTTGTGGATCAGTGTATTTTAATCTCATGCTCTCTCCGTGTGAAGGAAATGTAATATTGTAACATACCAATAAAACAACACATGAATGTGGGTTTGTACATCTGTGTGTTATCACTTTTTTGAGCAGATTAAAAGTTACCAATATAATTTCATTAGATAATAACATGGAGTGTTGCAAAAATAAACCTAATTTGCATCACTTATGCACGACAGCAATTCCGAGAGTCATTATTGTTACTACAAGAATGGAACAGCTTTCCTCATTTAAACAAACTAGTCTATCCAGTTTTCATCCAGAAAAATGTGCAGTTTTAGTCCTGAAGGCTGAAATTTTGAAATCATCAACCAGCTGAAATGCAACAAGTCCCTTTGCTTGTCAAGTTCTCTGTTGTAAAATACTAAGAATGCCATGCTTTGTAAAACACGTGATTATACCTGAAAAGGATAACGAGATCTATTGGAACACAACAGAAGAATTCCAAGAGAATGCCAGTCTCATGGAGAGATTTAGGAATAAAGCTCTAGTGCTTAYGTTGTTTCATTCCCAGCTTTCCTTGTGGGCACTTCCATTCTTTGTGCATACAGCGAGTTCTTTATGCTTAATGGGGAAAGAGAACCACTGATTAGAGATATATTCACAGTTGTACTGCTTTTAACACAGAATTGAGACTGTCAATGACTTTTGTTGTTGTAGGCTGAATCTTACTTACAGGGTACTCTCATCAACTTAAATGGGAAAGTGAGGACCTGGAGTCCCTTTCAGATATATATGGTTGTTATATTCAGCAGTTATGCTATTGTGGACGTTGTCTAAATAAGGTAAAGCTTCAGGGCTTATATGTCTGAAAGTTTATCTGCGTTATTGCAAACAAAGAGAACCCGACACAAAATAAAATACAGTGGTCATTGTGACCATTGAAATTTGGTTTCACAAGAAATCAAAAATCTASTCTTGCATTCTGCTGTTGCTTGGTAATATAACACTAGCAGAACTTCTCGAGTTCAGTGAGTTATGCGAAGTAGAAAAATTGGCTTAAGTAGGTTTAAAAGCATGTAAATTAGAGAATTTATTAGGGAACAGAGTCAGGAGGATGATACACCTCATTGTATAATCTAACACAAAATGCATTTTTTTAAGAGAATATGAGTCTAAACGAGCTGCTGCCAACACCAGCTGTTTAGAAAGACATTCCCTGTAAGTAAAAGAAAAAAAAAAGGAAGAGAGTCAGAAGCAAAGGCAGCATTGGCAACAGATGCAAGAATATCGTCAGTGTCAATACACCACTGCTAGAGATAGTAGCCARCACAGAAAACATTAAATAAACAAAAGGAAAATTATAAAGCATCTTTTGATTGCATTTTCACTCAATTCTAAGCTAGCATGTAGTCCTGGWCCTGGCAACTAGCACATATATAAGTGAAATAACATGAAAGTATGAGGAAGTGAGAAAGGTTTACTTGAAATMTGATAACTCTTTGGTTAAACCCAAGATTGAGGGGGATTGAGGATGATTTGTTTAAAAATCACTAAAGAAAATATAATAGTATAATTATAGTATTATATATTATTAATATATATATTATAGTATAGTATAATAGTAAAATATAATAGTTAATATCCAAAGGTATAACCTTATTTTAATCCTTTGTTCACATGCATATTTCTGCTTTTCARATATCTCAAGTAGTCTGAGCTCCCTTATGTTCCTTGCTGCTATTTTCTCCTCCAGAGCAGCTCATGTACTGGTGAAGGGAATGGGAAGAGATGTTTGCTGGCATCTGAAATACCTTTTTCTATATGGTATCTCTCTCCTCACATCCATCTTAATGTTGCTTAGAAGATTATAAAGGGGTCTTCTATATTCTTTTGCCAAGTCCTTGTTCCTGTTTGAAAAATTGCTTTTTTCTGGTGTCAAAGCTTTCATCAGCTTGAGAAGCCCGAGAGGGACAAGCATTCAGTTTAGGCCAGGTGAGAACAAGCACAGACAATCACAGACAGAAGCTGCATTAACATTATAGTAAGAGTTGCAAGGTAAGGGAAAGGACAAAGGGCTGATCTATGGTGCCAAGAGAGGTGTTAGAGGAAATTTTGACTGGTAAGTAGACTTGCATTTTCTAAGAAAAGATAAGGGAAAAGACTCTATTTTCTATGTGCTCTTTGGGGATTCTTCAGGTAAATTAGCTCGGAGTGTATTTYGTCTGGGAATCTGAATGCTTAAAGCAGTAAGGCAATAAAGTTGTAAAGGAAAGTTATATGGATAAAGGTGACAAAAGAATCAAGCCAGTCCCAGGGTGGTCCTTAGTTTTTTGAAGATTTTTAAGATAGGGAAAAGCAGAATTGATCACCTGGTGAGTTTTTCCTGATTTATATTAGTTCCTACCTCTCAAATAATTGTGAAGCAGCTAGATTTATATTAARCATATTGTTACCCATCATTATGTAAAGGCTGGCTTCTGATGTGAAGTGCATTGGCTTGTAACTGTCAAGACAGTAATATGCCCTTTAACTTAACTTTTTGGAAAGCTTGTTCTGAAGAAGTCAAATGATTTTCTGATCTGTTTTATTTTTAATGCTTTTTACAAAACAGGTAGATGTGTAGGAACGTATTTCTCAGAAGTATTAGTGTTATGTTGTCCTCACTAAAAAGATAAGAGAAAACTAGTATTAGTTAATGACCTCCTGCAAAATTACATTCATGACAACATTATTTATTGAGTTACAGTTTAATGGCACTGGTAATGGCAGTAGAATATGAAGCATTTATAGCTTAGTAAATGCAGCTATGAAGAAAACTACTTAGAGGTTAAATCACAGAAAGACTGCCTCATTCTGGTGTGATAATCCACTAAATAACTAGATTCATCGCTGAAATTAATAATAATATTCAAAAGTACACATGACATGATACTCTCACAACCTTTTGAYGTATGTTGTATGTTAAGGACTTTAAGCTTGCATTTAAATCCTTGCTGATATAATTGCTGACATCTACTCTAGGCACATCAAGATTGTGAAGAATTTGTTTAAACACTAGAACTAACAGGCATAATACTGGCAATGTGAAACATTCCTGTGAGCTGAATTTCAATGGGCTTGCTCAGAGAGACCAGGACAAAAATGCGGCTTGTTGTCAACTGAACTCAGCTAAAAGCTTTCCTGTCTCTTCCTCATCAAGCAGAATTTTGACGTAGTTTTAAAGGAGAGCAAGAGGTATAATTTACTCTTTCAAACTTGTTAAAAGAATAAAAGCTAGATTCAAATGGGGATATTAATTTTCCAGTGTTCAGGTAAGTAAAGGAGCATTCATAAATACTTTTCCCCCCTCTCTTCAGTGTATTTTAGGGTCCAGCAATGTGCTTTGGTAAAACAAACACATTTTTCTTCAAGCTTAACTGTTAGTTTATGTTTTGGGTTATTTCTAAATGCTTACATTGGTTCTTACAGCAGGTTTTRTGAGCTAATGTCATTCAAGCAAAAACATAAATTTTTTTTCTTTTAGTATTTTTTTCTTTGCAGYGATTATTCACTATTATTAAACAGTGATCCCTAAAGGCCGTTATTTATGAAACTGAGCTCCTCCTTTTGCAAAGCACTGACTGGCTCTTACTACTTTAGTTAAATAGATATTTTTTCTGTCTTAGCAGTAGCAAACACACATCTAAGCTGTTCAAATCTTATTCAGAGAAGCTGGAACTGGTTCATATAAATGCATCCGAGCCAGATTCTGCCTAATTTAGACCTTAGTAGCTCTAGGCTTTCTAAATAAAGCATTCAGTATTCAGAATACTTCAGATGTGGTTTTAAGCCATCTACTATAAGTGAATCCTCGAGTCTGTTTTGGATGAATACAGACATCTGACTATGGCCTTGGTTAGGAAAAGAGATTTTACCGTGCTGAATGTCATTATTAATCACCAAGAAGTAGAACTTCTATTGATCACAACTGAAATCAGCAGAGGTCAAATACAGTTAAGGAATAATAGCATTCTTCTGGAGGATGTGTAGGTCATTTTTCCTAGAAAACCCTTTCTGTGRTAATGTGAACTGTTAGGTATATTTACACCAGTAGTGAAATACTCAGATTAGTTCTTCCCAATTTCCCTGAAGCCTAAATGGGGGACAGTCAAGATAACTTCCTTTCAGCAGATCTGGATATCAATTATTTGCAGTGATACTTGATCTCTGCTACTATATCCCATTCTTTTCTACACAGCAGATAGTGGGATGGATAGTGTCTGAGGAGTAGACTGGCCGAATCCCTTCTAATCACTGATACAAGTTATTTTGTTCCTTCTGATTACCTTCAATGAAAGACATAAAAATATTTCAGGGATAAAAGTAACTCATCTTTTCTTTTGCTGCCTTGCCTGTAAACTCTACGAGGCAGCAGCTGCTTCTCTCTCTTTCTTTGATCAGTGCTTGTTACAGCAAAGACTTTGAGCTACAAAATCAAGTTTTCTGATAACTCTAAGGCGACCCGTGGCTCTGTGATATCTGAATCCCAGCATCTCATCTGCAGTGGCGTTATTGTGAAGGGGAATGAATTGCTTCGGTTAATCCTTCACAGGGTCCCAGTAACCACGTGTCAGAACAYTCATTAGAAGCATAGTGTATGATGTTATGTTATTGATTTGCAGGTTTTCTTCAATGAAGGGTAAGCCCAGTTTAATCAATAGAGAATTTGTTTCTAAAAATGAAAATCTCTTTAGAAAGCAATGGTTTGGTCATTTCTTAAGCCCCTGACTGAGAAAATTTCTAACAGTACASGGCAGTTGCCTTCAGAAAATACCTGTTCATCCTCCCAGAAATGGTATTTAAAAAATCTACTAGGAAGAAATATATCAATTATGTTTTTCCCTTTCCTTTATTATTAAGTTAGCTTAACTTTATGTTAACTAATATACTTTTCATATATTCTGTAGTCTAAATCCTTCATTGAACCTATGCTTCACTCCTTGGGGAGCTTGAGTGTCTCTTCCTGCTGGCATCTTTGTTGGAAGTCAAGCTAGTGACTGCTTGAACAAGGCAAATGCACATGGAGAGTAAACATAAGCACACTTAAACAACAACTACYGAGATTATGTAATCTTGATGCAGCACTGGAAAGCGTTGAAGGTTATAGGAGTCCTACAGCCACATATGGATTATAAATTTGAAACATTGCTAGACATAAAATATCTTTTTTAAAAAATTATCTAAGTATTTTTTAATTAAGAGTTAGGCATTAGCAGGAACTTTTATTTCAGGTACTTAAAACTATGCTAATTGTTCATCACAAGTATTTTCCTTCTTTGCATTTTTGTTTTAAATATTATTATTTTATTATGATTTTGTGCTACATCAAAATTCTAATTGGAAATGTAGCATTTGGGATGAAACATAAGGTTGCTGACCATGTTTTCTGGGCATTGTGTTATTGATAGGATGGTTGGGCTTTTTCCCTTCACCTTTTCCTATTATCTTCTTGAAAAACTGAGGGTGATGAAGTGACCTTGGGTTACTTGAATGTATCTGAGGGTCACTTCTCTCAGCTGATCAAAACAGGACGATAAAATAGGGTCAATCTGGAGAAATGTGGTCCCCAGGTGATGGTGAGATGCTTTCAGGATTGTGTTTCACTTCCCTGCAGAGCAGTGACTGCTTAAAGTATTGCTTTTACCTTAACCGCCTTACCTACATTTCAAGCAGACGGMGTTTCACAGAGCCTCTCAAGGAAAGGGCTTTTGGCTCTTTGAAAATTTAGAGACTGGAAGAGCATTTTCAAATCTCCCTCAAGCTGCTTGGGCAGGAGATTACAATGATGTGGAGGACATAAAGCCAGGGCATCCTTTCCCCTGGGACTGCAGGCAGGCTGCAGTCACCACTGAATCAATCGTTTCATGCCCTTTTGTGCCTCTCTGTAAATGAAGATGGTGTTTATTGTTACTTAGCATGGATAAAGGAATATTTGTGAAACGCTCCTAGCATGGTTCTCACCATGTATAAGGTGAAGAAGCAGGATGTACACGTGCTCTGCAGTCTGCAGGTTGTTAGCAGGCCACAGAGAGGGCACCAAGGGCTCCCTCGATAAGGGATTGTTTTATTCCTTGCACAGATGTTTTATAATTACGTATGGTACATCATTTTTGCAATATTCAGATCTCTCTGTTTTTATGAGGGAAATCATGAAGTGTGGAGAGAACTGAGTGCTGTGCGCTGTAAACCCAGAGTCCAGGATTACAAAAAGGATAATATTTTTCAGCAGAAAAAGGATCAAAGAGAGGGAAATTGTCCTTCAGTGAGCAAACTGTATAAGAAGCAACTGGAAAACCTTTCCATTTGCTCTGGCTGTAAGCAGCCACCTATGATCTCATGTATTTTTTAASCTTCAAATTAATGTTATCTAATTATTTGATAAGTTAGTAAATGAGGTAGTTCTTTGCTCCTAAATGAAGGAGAAGATTGACCTACCTAAAAGCTACAATGAGCTTCAAAGGCTGCTTGGAGGAATTTGGCAGTTCCACAGGCTATATATGAGACTATATCAAATGTCACTCTTTAATTTAGGTAGCTTTTTTCTTTTAATTTTTATAGCTTTTTTTGCTTGCTGGTACAAAAATGTCTCAAAACAATTTTAATGATATATTTGGGATCTTAGAAAACTGCAGACATTGACACTAATAAAAAACTTCTGCAAACCTTTTCAAGCCCTCAAACCACACCGTCTGAATTTGGGTCACTCATTATATGCAGATTAATGTGTCTCTCCTTAGAAAGACGTGCTAGAACTATTCCCTTCCAYCCAGCTGCAGGCCATTTAGGAAACAGTTAAGCTGGCTTCGTTCTGAGTCTCAAGCTGATGGGCAAAATTAAAATTGGAGCAAAGGAGTCAATCCCTATTCAGCAGTGAGTTTGTCATCCTCATGGATCTTTGCAGTTCATTACCAATATATTCTGGGGAGCTATCTATCATTCTGACCTTTCTATCATAAAGTTATCTGCAATCCTGACCTTACCACAGAGTGCTAAGAGCTCCCCTGTTAAAAATTATATTAATGCATCCTTTTGCATGATGTAAAACACTATATTGACCTTTAACTATCGCTTTTTTGCCAATTTAAACCACTGTGTTTATGCTGTGGGGGAGAGAGGGAGGGAGCTACTGCTACTAAATAAGCAATTAACTGCTTCCTTCTGGTGAGAGGATTTATCAGCTAAATTTAAACATAAAACACAGATTGGAATTCCTGGAAAGGGGCATTTGTTTCCTCAGCTCAGTCAGTTTTATGCCCATAATAGCTGAATCAGGAAATTCCTTTTTTTTTCCCTTTTTATTAGCACAACTAAATTTTTGTAAGAAAAAATCTGTAACTCATGAATCTATGATTTACTTTTAGATTGTATAATAAAGGTGAGAGAATGTAGCATTTTTCACTTTTCCCATTAACCTTCCAATTTAATATTAATAACCCTTGGCATATCATTCTTCCCACCAGAACAACATACATTAAGGATAATTTTACTTTGTAACAACAAAATTTATTATTCAAAAAGGTTGTATGTATGTCAGTGAATTTTGAGCTTTCCCGTGCAAGTCCTGCCATTCACTCAAAGCCTTAATGATGTTATTAAAATATATGTTTCTGGTGTCTGTGGAAAAGGAAGGTTTTGCAAAACTGAAGACCCCAGTACTACCCACAGAAGGAGAGCAGCATTGCAGGGACTTGGAGAGTTCTGCAGTCAGCATCAGCTGGACTCTAGCCTAGACATTACGCTTAGAAGGATTCTGCTTCTTGATTTTTAACATCAAATCGGTTTTTGCATAAGATCTAAAATTTGATTGGTTCTTGTGTACCTCGTGAGATTTCACCAAAAATATATGCATTAATAGGTTCTATTTCCTCTACACTAATTTATCATGAATTATGCATTAGAAAAGATATCCCTTGCTGGATTTAAAATGAAGGATAAGTATGGAAATGCTCAAGAAATAATATGAATTGATAGCAAGAAAAGTTGACTAAAAAATCCAAATTTATCTTTACTAATAAATTTTAACCACTGATAAAGTAACAGTCACTGTAACAGTTCTGCTTTTATATTACAGAGAGAGTTAAGCAACAACTTAATTGCAGTTGTGAGTCTTTGCAGAGAGCTGGCAGTCTCAGGGAACCAGACAATCAGTCCTTTAGCAGACTTGGATTGCTTTAAAATTGTCACTCTGGCTGTGACAGGCAAAAAGATCCAAAAGAGAAGCTGCTCAAAGGAGCTTCTCAGACTAGAGTTAGATTTCCCTTTTATCAATTTACAAGCAAAGTTAGGTCCACGGGTTTTTCTGCAAGAACAAGGATACTAAATAATATCACAGGATAGTGTTAGCACGTACAAGCTATTATTCTTTCTTCCTCCCCCTCACCTTCTAGTGTTGGAGTAGTCTGTTCTTTTAAAATAAGAAATACAGATTTAATTTTCCATAAATATCTATTGCCAAAACTGTCAGGAAGAAATTAATCTTTTGTTGTTGTTTTGTTCTTATACTAGCTAGAAAATAATACTTTTCAATTTCAGGGACATTTCATTTTGCAATTAGTTCAGCAGTATTAATCTGGAGTTCAGCAGTATTCATCTGGTAAGAAATACAAGCAAATAGACATATGTGTGTGTGTGTGTATATATATATGTATATGGTAGTAATTTTGCCTGCACAAAGAAGCTAATTGGGATTTGGCTTTGTGAGTGAGTGGGTGCAAATGAGCCAAGGCAGATAAACCCACTGAACTGGGTATTTAGCACGATATATGGAGCTTTTCATTATAACTTACATCAGAACCTGCATCTAAATTGTGATGTAGGAGTGAAATAAATTATTAGATTTATATTAGTTTGGATTCCATACTAATAACAATATCTGACAACCTGGCATCATTAAGGTTCTCATTGCACTTTTCTGATTAAATAAATTCTTTAAATATTTATCCCCAACTGAAAGTGGGGAGTTGTGGTAGTGATATATGTCCTAAAATTCAGCTGGATTGCAACTAGCTAAGGTGTTCTTGATTGTTCCTTGTCGTGTAGCCTACTGTGCTCTTTGAAAAGATGATGCATCTCCACAGGTAGCTGCATGTTGCTGAAGGAGACGGTGCTTTTCAGTGATTTCTGGGGCTGATATGAATGCCTTTGGAAAAGCTTTTTCCCATCTTTCCCTCCTCCTTTTGAAGAAGCCTTTAWGAAGCATAAAGATCTATACATTCTTCCATATATTTGTACTCACTTCCACTTAAGCGAATTCCAGCTGGTCACGGGTCCCTCACAGGACACAGATTTATTGCCTGAAGCTTTCAATTTAGTACTGACTGCCCCAAATTCTGACACTGCTCTGGCACAGGAACTGACCTCCTTCCCTGCTTGATACAGGACACTTTTATTCTCCAATGAATCATCATTTTGCATTGCTGCATTTTACCAAAAGTATCCAGCAAATTTGTTAGAAAGCAGTATTTTTTTTTTTTTTTTTACCTAGACTAAGTCCTATCCTCTCGTCCCTTTACAAATAACCCCTCTCTCTACAGCATAGTTAACTATTCCTCAGTTTCCTACTATACAACAAATTAGAATGGATKCTTTTTGCCTTACACCTTTGTAATGCCTGCTTCTAGTTCTTGGTCTTTTCATTAAATCTTTTAAATTTCAGATATATAGCTGCTTTTTGCTTTTTATTTTTTATTTGGGAATTTGTGCTTTGTGCATATTGCCTTGTCAAGCTCTTGCACTTCTCAGTTTCTGCACTCCCAGGGCTACCAATTGCTCTTCCTTTGCTTACTTCTTATGGTTAAGCCTCAGAAACAATTCACTTAGCCAAACACTTCTCCCTATAACTCCTTCTCCTTGTAACACTTCTCCCTATAATTGCATTATTTAAACTGATGTTCCTGAGAACTAAAGATTAACAGAACTGCAAGTGCTTAAGAAATGAATATGGTTAGAAATAAGTTGTCTTTTGACTAGATTTGTTAATATCCGTAGCTCAAAGATACGATTTAAAGGGCTATTTATGTCTTCTACAGTAATTTCCTCTTTCAACCCTGCCAAAGCTCTAACCTATCCTATCTTCTCCTTAAGGTATTTTTTTTTAATTACTTTTTTATTCTGCTTCTGCTACCTGTGTTCAAGAATCCTGTAGTGCCAAAGGATAAGGACAGAGATTTCCTTGCTAAAGTCTGAATTCTGAGGGCTTGGCACACAGTAAGGTTCTCTGTATCAGACAGCTGTAGTTTCTAATTCTCTTGCGTGTTAAGACTGAATTTCTCACAGCAACCTTTCTTTTTTCCCTGAAGACTGACTACTACTGCTTTTCACAATTTTTTTTAACCTTGTTGCCAAATGAAAAATGGCTTAGATGAATCCCTATAAAACAATCCTTCTTTAGGCCCCATAGCTCAGAAAATTGAAGCAGGAAACACTTGGGTGTTTGTTAGATTTCTGCTTCTTCCTGATTAATATGGATGTGACACTGCTAATCATCCAGCAAGGTCTCTATACATCAGTGCTAGTGCACCTAGTCTTGTATCCAAGACTTGTATCCATCTGCAAGAATGTTTGTATTACCTGAAGGTTGAGTGAAATTTAATAGTTCCCATTACTGGTCAATAAAGCAGTGAGTAAAATGTCTTACTGCAGATCACATGTTTGAGACAAGCTCGTTAATCTTGTTAGCTACGAGCTCTCTAAAAATGTTCTTATTGACCATGGCTGTCCAAGCATCAACACAACTGCAAGGGATTGTACAGCACTGAGCTGATGGAAAATCTCCATTCAGGCAGTCCAGCCTTGTTAGAAATTTCCCTTTTTACGGCTAAGCAAAGCGGACGTGCTGCCCCTCACCACTGTGTGTGTGAACAGAGCAGCAGCTCACACCAAATTCAGCTGCCTTGTGCAGCTGTGTTAATGATAACTGAGGAAAGGAAGCATCAGCTTCAGTGCAAACKATCTTGCTTCAATAATTTCTATGCAAAATGTTTGCTGATGTTGTTAGCCTAATAATGTCCACTGTTGCAACTCGCATTGGTTCTCACGTATTGCATGCATGCCTCTTATATCTCATTAAAATGTTAAATATTGGATAAGAAAGCCAATAAGTAGAATTTACCCTCTTTCATATAGATAAAATTATGAGGGAGCAATGCTAAGGCTAGTTAGCCATTCACCTTTTAAAACTGCTGCACTATAAAGGAGATGTTTGTGTGCCAGACTCCCTCCATAATTTATGTCCTCTATTTTGGAAGGATGATGGAGACTCAGGGACAGGTGAGTGATTCCCTCTCAGGCTGAAGCATGCAGAAGCTCCACACCAAAAGCAGATACAAGCCAACGTTTAATTTCAGCCAGMCTAAGCCCTGAGGCTTCATAAAACATGTGACAGCTTAGGCTCTAGGTCTTCATAAGCCAAGGAAGAGCAAGAGAGAACACAAAATCCAGTGGGAGGAATGTTGTCCATTGGCAGCCAGTGTCGTTCAGCTCCTTGCAAGCAAAAGCCAATTTTACTAATGCTTTCAGTGTCATTGGGGCTCAATAAACAATTGCCACAGGACAGGTCAATAATGCAATGGCCCATGAGAAAATACRGGCTTCAGAATTAGAGTTAAAATCTTGCCCCAGAGGGATGTTTAATTCTTCTGAAGAAAGAATGCACCAAAGGATATTGGCTTCCTGGAAACGTTGTAAGAGGAACTAAGCACAGATGAACATGAAATTAAAATGTTATGTAACTCCACTAGATAATTAGTTCAATATTGGCTTAATTAGAACAAATCCTTTACCCTTGCCAATCGTGGTAATTACAGAGCTCTGCATGCTTTAATAAATATGTTGGATAAGGAGAAGATGGACTTAAGGATGTTAAATCGCTGTTATAAAATGAGGAGATGGTTTTATGGAGAAAGTGGTCTTGGGCATAACCCTAAATCCCTATAGCATGGCTTGTAGAAGTGACGTCAAGTGATCCCTATGAAGGCTTGCCCCACAAATCCAGGGGTGCCTCAAGCTACTATGACCAGCTCAAATTAGATATAAACCAGTTTAATATTCTACAAGAGCAGTTTAACATCAGGAAAGGGAAATGACAGGGCCCTGAAAGCCAATTCTATTAAGCTAGCCTTAAAAATGGCTGTGTATTACTTGTGAGTGCAGAAGTAGGGCCTTGYAGCTGCAGAGCAGAGGTAGCTCTGCTCCGGGGTATTGGCTGGATAAATTTGCTTCTAAGGATCTGTTTATTCAAATTGACAATTAAATCATTGTGGCCTTTTAAAGTATGGRCTCTTGTACACAGCAAGCAGATAAAACTTGTGTTCAAGCAGATAAAACTTGCAKTTCAAGACTACTGAAAATCTGAAATTATAAGTTTTGGTTTTATAGACAGTAAGAAATTACAGGCAAGACAGATCTGCAGTAAATAGCTAACATTAGCTATCCTGCTGACAGAACACTCCTTTTTATTGGAAGACCTTTCCACAGCCTGAGAGATATCAGAACTAGGAATATTTTCTAATATTTCATCTGAAAGTTACTTTTTTTTTTCCCAATATTTTTTCCAGAAAGAAGTGAGAAGAAAAACAGTAAATCCTGAAACACCTGTTAAAGTTGATAGGAAATTTGCAGTGAAAGCAACAYATCTCAGGAAATCTGGAGGGGCTTGGGATTTGCTCCAGGCGAACGCTTGATCAGCATTTGTGCTGAAAGACTGCAACTAATCTGACCCTCTATCCTCTTACAACAAGCTTTAGCTTTGTAGCAGGTAATTTGATTAAATACTTAGAAGAGCAGGACATGGACAAAAGGTCACATGCAAAACCAAATTCAGTTATCTAAAAAAAATATATTTAGCAGCATGTTTGAAATAATTTACTGAAAATTTGAGGGACCTTCTCAGGAATATCTCAATAAGCCCACAGATGGGAATATCCTTTCCATTTTCTAACACAGAGCCTGWGATATTTTAGTATAAGCGAGATAAGAGGGACATGCGGAGTTTAATGCAGCCATCAGTGCTGTCTAGAATCAAATCAGGTCTTGTGTTTTCTTCCACAATCTTGTATGCKCTGAAGGTATAGCAAGCTGCAGGTATGAGCAGTTGCACTGCAGTCTGGAGRAGCAGCTTTTTTGAGTAATTTTCCAATCACTTTTATGTCGTGGTCCAAWTACTGCAATTAGCTCTGTCTGCTGCTAGATCTGCTGTATAAGACAGCAAGGCTTAATGCATAGCAGAGTGTTACTATGTAAGAAGAGGCCTCTGTCCTGAAAGACAAGASCATAAGAAATCTTAGTCTTAAAGACCAGAACTTATATCTAAATCACCCTGAGCTTTTTAGGGATGTTTGTGCTTATCATTGTGCTCAGTCTAGTACATTGCAGTTATTATTGTTAAACAGAAAACACTAACTTCAGTGTCTGCTCTGGGACTGTAGGTATAAGATATATGAAAAGAGAGATCATCACCAGCTCCAGCCTGACCACACTTAGTAAAACTCTTAGTGAAATTTGAGTCTTAACACTCCAGGTTCAAGCACAAGAGGGGGAAAGGATGTATTTCTGTCTCAGCAGTAAATCATACAGTGACTTAGCAGAACTTTTGTATCTTAGAAGCCTAATGAAAGGAAATCAAAAAGCATTTCGGTAATAGCATCATATCAACTGGTAACTTATATCTTTTTATTAACTACACTTTTAAACACACAAAAACAAAAATATTAAAACAAATTTACAGAGTGGGAAGCCAGCYCTTGAATGGCAAACAGATAGTATATGAATACTTATTTAATATTCACTAAAGACTCCCTATGAGAGTAGGGCCACATTGATTTTTAACTTTGTGGGGAAAATACTTTGTCAACTCGTAATGACACTTGAAAGGTTTGTGGAAACAAGACCTGAACAAGAATGTGTCCTGATTGTGCAACTCTGTGAAGCTGGAGTTACTCAAAAATTTCAGAAAATTAAGATAATCTGAAGAAACTGCAAGTGCATTTTGGAAAAAAAAATCTGGCAGTTTTTTATTCTGGTTTTTATCTTTCAGAGTTGTGTATTAAATATCTCCACAGGCATAAACACTCAGCAAATTCACAGGGAGTTGCATGCTTCAGGCTGGGATTCTTCAGTTCATTTGTACCTATTACTTGAAATTTTTTCCTGCCAGCTCAGCACAAAGGCTCGAGATTTATCACAGGCCTTATGCTGCCATTCGTCTCATGATCTCGCCTGTCAGAGCTGGCACCAACTTCATTGCCTTGTAAGGACCTGCTGATGAAAAATTGCAATCTTCAGAAAAGGAATAAGTCTTTGGAAGAATCATTTCTGCCTGGGTAAATATTGTACAGTTTAATTGTTTATATGGATCCTCTGGAATCTGAACAGCTGCGAGAGAATAGAAACAAATGATATTCATCCTTTGCTTTTGGCATGGATCTTTAGATGTCAAAGTTTGAAGTCGGTGAGAGTTACAGATCTAAATTACCCTGTCACATAGCTGCATTTTATTCCTCAGTTAGAGATGGAGTTAACAGCCCCTTTGAGACTGATTCTTTTGTAATATTTTTTCAGTAATTTCTGAATTTATCCATGCTTGAAACCATACAAGCYAACTTACAGAACAGAATGACTGTGGTGAACTTTTGATAGCTGTGTGGCTGCATTCAGTCTTACAGCCTTAGACTGCTCATCTCTTAACTCAGGTCTGAATCTCTTCCTATGTATATGACAAGCACATCACTTTACCCTCAAAATCTGTGCTTCTGTTTCCACCTCCTTCACCAGGAGGTCTTTGAGAGCACCGAGTTTAAACCGTGTTTATGAACTCCAAGCTCTGTCTGGGTGCCAGCTGTGCTGGTCTTTTTTGCCCAGTGTACAGAAGGCTACCTCAAGCTGTCTGAGTGCCAACGTGCCCTTCTAATTCAATCTCACATGGGCATCTATCTGCTTGAAGGACAAAAGTGAGAGACTTTGCACAGGCTGTGTTGTTTTTCTGGGCTGCTTTATTTCACTTAGCTTCAGCAATTAATTAAATTGGTCAACTAATTTTGGTATCAGCAAAGTACTCTTAAGTGTTGAGAGATTCCACCTCTACAAAGGTTGTCTCGAATTTCAGATTTTCTGACTGCCAGTCCAAAAAGGTTGCACATAAATTATTGTCAAAATGGCTATGAACAACAATAACAAAATTATCCTTCAAAATATTTCATTAAAATATTCATAGAGGTTGCAGATGAAAAGCTGGAAATCTGAAAAATGAGCTCGTCTTGGATCTTGTTTATAAGTACACATATAACAATGGCATACACATCAAAAACCCAATCTTCTACTTAAACTTTCTTTAGATAAAATGATGTCATGGCATCAAATATTATATGAGCTAAACTTCCAGTCCAATTTGACTCACCATGTCTCTCTTGCGTGAACTCCCATAAAAATTATTTATAATTTGCTTGATTAAAAACAGTTCTAGTACCTTCAGACTTACTGCCCCTCTGCTCAAAATGTCCTGTTATTATGACTACACTTCCACACTATTTATTCCACCCTTCCATAGAAATGCCTTCTCTCTGTGATGACTAATAAATGATCTTTTTTGGTAAAGTACAATGAAAGATGTGTGCTGAGCTTACTGAATTAGTTTTTGGCAGTCTAGAGGACAGTCAGACATTGGGTGATATTTTCTACACTCAGAAAAGTGATTATATTTTCAACACGTTGGACTTTGCATCTGTTTGCAGTGATCAAATCATCAGAAAATAAGTTTTCCACTAAATTTAATTTTCTCACTAAAATTAAAAAAGTTTCACTARGAAAAAAATGAACTAACTTTCTATTACTAGATCTTTTTTTTTCCCCAACATTTCCTGATTAAATAATTACTGTCCTGTTTAGTGCTGTGACTGCTAAATGCTGTATGTATTTATTTATTTATTAATTTATAGGCACATGYACTCCTCATACAGCAAACAGCAGAACTTGGTTGATATTTTGAGCTCTTATGCTAAATGTTGAAAGCTTGAAGGCTACATTAGATGGTGAGAGAGGGAATTGCTACCTTAATTCAACAGATATTGATTAGCCTAAAAATACTCACCTAAGATAAAACCAAAAGGAAATAGGAGGCAAACTGGACAATTATAATCTGACAATATTGTTACATGTGTTTATATTGAATAAAAAATTTGGTAATTTAAGGAACTACGTAGAAAAAAATGATAGTGAGGTTTGCCAGTGAACCATTGTTATTAATTAATGATTAGATGTGATAATATGTTTAGTTTTTTAAACAGTACAGAAAATGGAGGAATTCATTTTCAGAGACTATAGCCTTAATATATCACTTCTATTACATCATTAGTTGTGAAGTCTGATTTTGCCTGTGGGTTTCCCTGTTTTTCTTTAATAGGTCTACTTACACCGAGATATTTCCTGTCTCAGACAGTAACTCTCAGTGTGTCTGGAGACAAAGTCTTAAAATAAGTTACTGGGAAAGAAAAATGTATATTTTATAAGTGAAACTGGAGGGAGGGAGACTGGAGGGAAACTGAAATGGGAGGGAGAAAGCTGGTTTATATCATTAGATTGGGATTAAAAAGAAGTGCATACCAGAGAGTAGCATCAAAAGGAACAGTATTTCTGCAGGGATCTGGCTGTATATTAAACAGGTGAGCTGGTACCTCTTCTGTTATATTTTTTCTCTTTTTGCAAAATGTCCACAAAATTGCTAATAAGGAGATTTCATTTTATTCTGAATATCTTTGGTTTTAATTAAGCTGTATATGCGTTAACTTTTTATTTTTATTTCATTTTTGTGCATTTGAAGTTGGTATTCTCTTAAAAAGCAGACTTTCAACTAGTCAGTCCTTCATGCTAACACCAGGCCGCCGTGCAATAAAAACTAGCTTATTTTTAAATAATGAAAACAAAGGGGGGCTTCTTGCTGAAAAGCTGTTTAAGATGCATTATTTTGGATTTCAACCTTATTTTTTCTTGATCCATTTTTTTCTAATTTCTGATGAGATGCAAAGTGTCTATGAAATGCAAAGAACTATGAGCTTATTCCCAAAAGGAATGAGGCCCGTCAAAAGCCAATTACATCTACACATTCAAAATGAATTCTCTCAGCACTTCCTCTCGGGTCCTGCTTGCACAGACTGACTTTGTAAACGAGACCTGTGGGTGCTGAAGCCCACAGAAACCAAGCTGTCAATGCAATGATGGCTTTAAGGTTAAAAGGAGTCTGTCCAAGGAGTCTGGATATACCCTGGTGGCACTGACTGAGCAGAAGGCATCCGGCATTGAGGATTTATGATGTGGCCACTGGTCTGTTATTCCCAGAGGGARTTCCTAGACATGAACTGTCAGGAACTGCACATACATTTAAAGAGTGAATACTGAAATATTTACACTTTGGTACCGTAGCACTTGGTTTTCCCTTGCGGGGTGGAATCCTATTCATTTTCTTTAGCATGGGCAAACATTTTCTAAAGGCCTGGGGCTAAATGAGGAAGAGAAAGACTATCTACTATAAGCTGAATCTGAAGAGAGCTGTGTTGAGCCCTTGGACGACTTGAGCTGAACAATTAGAGCTTCTCTAGCCTATTTTTAATTCTTTTTCTTCCATTTTAGTCTTGTCATCATGTTAATGCTCTTCACCTCCTCATGGTGCACTCAGCATCTACATATGTGAAACAGCTTTTACCATCAATGGGTCTCTTCAAAGGGTAGAACCACTTCCTATCTGAATTTGTATATCTAGCTTTTCACCCTACTGAATTGAAGAGCATGGAGACATCTGAGCTGTCATGTCAAAACATTACCGCTAAGTGAGTTTAGTGACAATCTTTAAGGTGTGCAAGCAACCTATTTGAGTAAGGGTCCAAAGTATAGGGTTTAAAAATAAAATTGGCAAGCTCCAAATTAGTCCAGTATATCCTCTGCAGAAGACACATTGGTGAACACAGCTGACACATTTATGGCATAAGGAAATTTTCTGCGTGGTGGTTAGTTAATATGAAGCAAAGCTGCATTAATCTCCTCTCACRCACACATTAGCTCTGCCTTTTCTCTCAAATGCAGCAAAACTTGCTTGCTCTTATCCCTGAGTTCTAGCCTGGTATGGGGGATGAACTTGCTTTGATTAAGTGGTTCTGTGATTGCTAAAGTCAAAAAGGTAAATTTGGTGCAAGAGAGAATAGATCACTGACATTACAGGAGCCATATGTTCAAGAAAAGATAATGCAAAAGAAGCAATTTACTCCCTGATGCTTTCTTATTAATCTTCAGTGATTGAATAAAACCAGCAGGTGCATCTAACTGTCTCAAATATGCTCATGAAAACTTTTCTGGGAGAAATCTCTTCTAGAATAAGTTCATAAAATTAAATATCGTTTTGACTGAAATTGTTTAAGAAAGTGAGATATTTCAAAGGCGGACCAAATTTTTATTACAATATTTTAGGTATTTCTTTAATGCGCTTGCGCCCTGAAGCATAGAAGTATCATGCTGAGGTTGAGAAGGTTTATAGCTCTTGGAAAATCTTTGATTATGAATCACAGTATCACAAAATGGTTGAGGGTGGAAGGGAACTCTGGAGATCATCTTGTCCAACTTCTTGTCCACCTCGTCCAATGTTTCCAAGGATTATGTGCAGATTACTTTTGAATATTTCTGAGGATGGAATCTCCAGAACCTCTCTAGGTAATCTGTTCTGGTGATCTGATACACTCTCAGTAAAGAGGCTTTTTTTTTCTCTCGTGTCCAGACAGAACTCGAGTTTCAGTTTGCGCCCACTGCAAAAAAAAAAAAAAAAAAAAAAAAGGATAAATTGATTTTGATGTGTAACACTGAACTTCATTTATAGTTTAAAAAAAATAGAGAACACAAAGAGGAAGACTGGATAACTTCATCTGAATGTGATATCCCCAAAGCAAGTAGGAAATATTCTGCTAGTGAGTAGTGCCATGAATTCAAATCTTCACAAAAGTCTATCTGAGTGACCTCGAGTCTCCTCAGAGCTCTTCCCTGTCTTTTTGCCATGTCCTTTCTGCAGGAATCAATTCGTATGTTCTCAGCTTTAAGGTCATAACCTGCCAGAGACACAATGATGAAAGAGTTATGGCATCACTTCTGCCCTCTATTTAATATCCTGAAAAGCTGGACTTACTGCTAGGTGAGCAGAAATGTACTTTTCTGGGGTGGACAATGAAAAAAAATATTTTAAATCAAATATTCTGTTACTCACCCTGCAAAACACTTAGCATAAAATGCTGCATTGCTGAGTTTGATTTGTATCCCTGCTTCTGAAAATACTAGGCTTTTTAATTGCCAATTTTAATCATTCATTCTTTATGGGATCTGATTTCATTGCAGCATGTATTTTATTTCATGTAAAGATAACTGAGCAGCAGGGTTGTCTTGAGTGATTTCAGACTGTTTACTTGGCAAGYGGGCTGATACTGTATTTTTGTTTAGCTAATGGTATAATGAGCTGAAGAACRTAGGAAAAATGGTTTGTTTCCTCTGCAGTTTTAAAGGGAGATGTTTAGAACTCTGTGTCAAGTTACAGTGGATCTTTGTTGGATATCYGTGTCCATGGATTTATACAGGACAGTTTTTTCTTGCAAGGCTGATAAAGTTTTGTGTCGGTGTGCAACTCAGAATATCTTATAGAGCTGAAGAGTTTAGTGATAAGTGCTTCTCTGCAGTTCCTGAAGTATAGATGAGAAAAAGAAGGGAATTTCCATGTCATTTGAAAAGAAATGGAAAATGGGTGAGATGAAGAGGTTCTTGAGGGGTTCTCTGGAGCTCAACTTCACTAAGGGGAGCCCCATATCTAGGGACTCTTAGTCATGGATCCAGAATGGTGATGGGTGAGCAGGATGAGGGAAAGAAAATAAATTCAAGGTATGGAGGTCTAAATTCCAGAAATAGATTGTGAGAAATATGCTACAATATTCCCTGCCATTTTTAGGGGAAAGAGTCACATTTAGAAAAAAAAAAGATCTAGTCAAAATATAACTGCTAGAAATCTAGAAAACACTTAAAATTCAGCAATATAAATCTTTTTATTTACATCATACTATTGCATTTTAAGATCTAGAAGTGCCTATTCGTCCAGCTCTTTACAGCAAAATATTCTAGTTATCCTTGATGTAGTGCTTTTTAGATCTAAAAGTTTATGGATTCAATTACTAATTAGAATGATTTTCATTAATATGATACTGCAATTTCAAACAAACAAACACAGATGCACGTTGTTAGAGCTAGACCTCTTTAAGAGGCGGAGGCAATGCTTCAAAAAATTAAAAAACAAAGATGATGGAAGGAATACACAGAAACTCTGAAATCATATTTTTTTTTCATTTTGATCTAGGCTTAGGAAGAAAGAAAATTCATATCTGCCTGCATCAACAAGTGCATTGGAGACATTCTACCCTTTATGTAGCAGATAAAGCCAGATTTTGAAAACTGTGTTAAAAATGAGCCATGAAAATATGATATTAAAAATCTGGATTGATTCTAGTGGGATCTGGGACACAAAGAGGGAGTCAGAAACTGCAAAATATTAAGCTTCTTCCTACATTCCTATAAGGAAGACACAATGCTATGGAATGTAGGGTTGCAGTTATGCCCAATATACATATATAGCTCCTAAGTAAGAGCTAAGCAAGTCAAAAAAATTCTGCTTGCTGGAACTTTTTCATTGTAGCTTTTCTTTYACTGAAATATCATTTGGATTTTGAAAAAAAAAAAAGTGAACCTACTCAAAACAGTCTATTTTAATTTATTTATTTATTTATTTTAATGTTGTAATACTGCCTTTTACTTGCATTAAACAGAGTCCATCTTCTAACCAGAAATTCCTTAAGAAATCTCTCAAGTTATTGGTATTGGTAAGTAAACGCTCTAATAACTTTTCATTACCAGGGTGAAATGTAAATTAAAATGTAAAAGAGAATTTTAACTGTTTGTAGGAGACCTAAGGACAATTGTTTTCTCAAGGAAATTGCAAAACTCCCTTCCCTTTCTCATCATGCCACAGAAGAAAGATAAATCACTGCAATTCTCACAGTAGAATCTCTCAGTTGCAGATCCACAAACATAGACATAATCATGAGAAGAATACAGAATTAGTGTTCAAGACATCTGAAACCAATAAAAACAGTGATGACAAAGAGGTAAAGAACATCACCTTGTTTTGACATATGATCTATTATTTTAAAGCTCAGAGGAAAGCTCACAGTAAAATATTATATTCTTTCCTGCATTTAAGTACTTTATTGAAAAGATATTTCTAGGACAAGTAAAAAAAAACAATAAATAAAATCTAATTACGAATTCAATGTATCTTTTCCTTACAAACAGTTAGGCTATAACCTGGCAAGCCAGGAAAAATTATCTAGGTGCATCTACCAAACTTTCTCTCTGAGGAAAAAAACAATGCAAGGAGAAACCAAAATTATCTATTCCATTTTTTTTTTTTTTATAAATAGAAGTTACTCTCCATTGAATTGTAGGATAAAGGAGGAATCTGAAGCTGAACCAAAATTTAAAAAATAAAACTTCTCCTAGCCTGCTGTGTATCCGGACACTTTCATGAACACTAATGGAAAAAGCCTCTGCTTCATGCAAACTGCCGGTAAGTCTGTATTAATATTGTAATTAGGTTATACATTAGTTCCATCTTTTCATTTCCTGGATCATTCATTGGGAGCTGGATAAAAAATGTGGGAGCAAGTCTATTCTGTTGGTCCTAAGTCCCTTGAAAATGGTGTGAGACAGGTGATGGATGTCATCTTGCTTCAGGATTCTGGTGATGCCACCAGCCTTGGTAAAAAGCCCAAAAAAATCAGTATTCTGCAATARGGAGAGACAAGACACCAGTAAATAATCACGGTTTGGAAATCAGTAACTAGTCTGAATGCACACGAAGTTCTATATTTTTTTCAACTTACACATGGCCTTTAGTCTCACTAAGAACATTTTATTCAACTCTAATGTTAACTTCTTTTCTTTTTAATATTTCTGTGAGCAGCTGTTTAAAAGACATCTCTGGAGGTTCTTTCTCCTGTGACATTATTCTATTTTGTTCTTCACTGAAATTAGGCTATATCCTTCCTAATTAGATTTAGGTGYCTTTTTCTTTCTTTTTTTTTTTTTCTTGAATGTAAAATTTTGCAACTTTTTCTAAAAGTCTATTTTGAGAAACAATTCCTCTTAAGCACTATAAACCACAGTGCTCCAATTTGTTATCTTTCAGACTTTTTTCTCCTCTTYCTCACCATGGTGATAATTATACCAGGGTACTATATAAAAGTGTCAGAATTTTCCACATATCTCATTGTTTAAAGATAATATCAGAAAAGCTAAAATGCTCAAATTGTTTTTTTGACTCCCTCTTTTTATTTTTTTATCTTTTAGAAAGGCATGGATGGAAAATTTGTGTCTAAGGTGTATACTTGATAGAAGTGAATTTTKATATAGTGATATACAGAAATATTCTAAAGCCTAGAAAACCTATCAGATCTTACTGTTGACTAGAAAGAAAAGAAAAATACATTATTTCTGCTTTTTATATCCATTTGTTTTKGGGTGATTTTTAGTAATTAAATACTATAGTGAGTTGTGATAATAATATATCCATAGTGCAATGAAATTAAATGGAAATGTAAGTGTAAAAGAGTCACCTCTACCATGAAGAAGAACAAGATCATCAATCACATCCACGTTAGGAGATGTTAAAAAAAATATTTTATAAATAGATAAATAGATAAAATATTTCTCGTCCGTTTTTTCTTTTTTGTCATATGTTATTGGAGGTAAACAAAGGAGATAAATGTTTCAATTTTATCAGTATAAGGTTATTTAAAATCATGGTTGAGGTTTTCGGGAAGTAAGCCCATCACTTTTATAATAATGAATGACTCATCAGAAATGAACTTTTTGGAAAAACTCAGTTAGGGCCTATCTAATCTTTATGAAACCTGAAGGTCAAAGACTGTCTTCTCTTTAGGGACAAGTGATATTTTTTTAGCACAAGMAGAAATGTCTATGGATAGCACTTTATGGTTGGAAGTATGATGCCTGTGAACCTCCCTTTCTTTAATGAGGTGACTGTTTTGTAATAAACTAACACAGAAATGACTCAGTGTTGGTAGAGAAATGATACCTCACACATACCTGAAGCTCTCAGCCTCAAAGTGTGAAGTTTGAAATGTAACAAAAATTACAATTAGTAATTTTTAAGTTAGCTACTTGATTTAAAGCATTGAGACATAGCATGGATCAACATGTTTAATAATTTTACTGACTTAGCCAAAACCTCAAGCCCTTAGAGAAACATTAGAGTCACTGGGGTCAGTGATATAGGCCAGCATTGTTTTTTTTATTTGTTTAGAAAAGCGGTGTTCTTGCATATTCTGTGTACTGTAAAAAAATAAAATCAGAAAGTGAATATGGGGACAGATTATCAATTATACTTGTTCGTCTGTGGCATGTGCTTAGACTCAATATCCCAGTGTTCATTCTAATTTAGGACTGGCAGGTGTCAGTTGTAAGAATGCAAAAATGCGGGAGTAATCCCTGTGAATCGTACCAGAAAATGCTTCCTTTATCTGAAAACATTTTATTTATCTTATGAATTAATTCTGGTATTTTCAAAAGTGGAATATGTCAGACATTTCAGAGATTTAATGACTGCTGTTTGAAAATGTCATTTAAGTATTATTTATTTTTATGGCCCCAAACTGTTATTTTTTGATGAGATGAAAGAGCATTGGGTAAGTGAAATTATGAAGTCATATTTGGGTTTAATGTTTGCCCTACTGTGAATTGGTTTGTGTTYTTTCTCTGTCATTTTTTTTTGGCGACAAATACAAAGCTAAGACCCAATGAAAGTCCCTCTGGTCCAATATTTGATCACAAACACCATATAGACATTTTAAGTGAGAAATAAGGATGACAAACCTCCTGCTCAAAAAATTCTCTCTAAGCTGAGTGCTGTTATCACAGCTTGGGGAAGTCACTGGACTGACAGAATAGTTAACGAAAAAGCTTTTGGTCATTGCAAATGGTTGATCCCAGTAGAATCACTTGGAAATAGGATTTATCAAAAAAGCAGCCACAGGGAAGTAGACAGTTCTAACAGAACTGTAATCACCTACTGTTTAATATTTTTTTTGTTCAATTGGCACAAAAATAGCAGATTAAATGGAATACATAAGCACCATCAGGAGTTGTAGATGCTCTGSGCTAAATGGCATGAGCTGTAATTCACCATACTTCAATTAGATTTTGTAAATTAACAAAACAAAGAATTGTACAGACAGCTGGTATCAATGGTATTCACAATTATGAGAATTTTGTTAGTTAACGGAGGTAGAATTCTGCAATGCTCAAAGTAGAAAAAAGGTTTTTGTTATATCAATTGCATTTGCTGAAATTACGTGACGGACAAAACAAATAATTTAATAGTGGGTAGGCATGTTGCTTTAGTTAACATTTAGTTAATAAAAGGGAAGTATTTGCCAAAGGTTGAAAAACTGCTAATAGGGGGAAAGAGAAAACATGATCCCTTCAAAAATCTTTTGTGTATGTCAAATTTTTCTATTACCTTCCAGCTCTATAAACATGTCCTGCTCAGGACAGGGTTTTTTCATAAAACTCATAAAATTGAAGAAGGTTAAAGACTATCTACATATTTCCTATATTGTCAGAAAAAAAAAGTCAAAAATATCTGAATATTTTTATTCAGTAGTGCTAGTGACTTTTTTTTTAAACCTTTTTGGCACTGTACTTCTGCAAATAGTCTATTGCACGAGTTTCACTCATTAAAAAAAATGCACCGAACAGGAATCTTAAATGTATTACAGTTCACAAAATAAGATAGATTAAATATCCACTTTCTCTCTAAAGTTCAGAAGTCATAATATAGTATGATGCAAAGTAACAAAAAGTTTTAGGTGTGCTTGACAATGTTCTGATTATCTTAATTTATCCCACCACTGTGAAATATGTGAGCTTTCTATAACTAAAGAAGTCAGTTTAACTTATGGGATCTTGCTATATTTGGTGCTTAGTGTGTAATTTACTCACAGAGAGTTGTCACATTGTATCCTCAATCGTAATGCAACCAAACTTTGAATTATTTCCTTCCTCTTCACCTTCTTTACCTTTATAGTTCAAGCAATGCTGTCTTTGTAACTAGAATGCCTTATTACTCAGTTCCTTTGTACCCATCTTAAAACATGTAGATGCAATCCCCAAACTCATTACAGTAATTTCAGCTCAGTAACACAGAATCATAGATTAATTTAGGTTGGAATGGACATTCAGAGAACATTTGGTCCATTCCCTCCTACTCAGAACAGAGATAGCTTTGAAGTTAGTTCCATTTCAAAGCTTGGTCAGGTAATTTAGTGCCTGGTCCAGCCTTCTCAATGCCCCAGTGAACCTAGTTTAGAGAGTTTAGAAAGAGAGAGTTTAGAGAGCCTGTTGCAGAGATGATCTTGCCCCAGATTGTCAGAACTGTTCTCTGTCCTCTAATTAACAATCAAATACCCCTTATGGAGTCTTTATCTTTCCTGGGAAATACCTGAGCAGATTTTCCAGCTGCGCTTTCTCTAGACAGGRAGGGAACAGGTAGGTTATTCACATTATATTGCAACCCAGATCGGWATGAGAACAAAGAACTGTTCTCTAGTTGCCCTGGTGAAAGTTACATCTAATTTCTTAGTTTAGTGTAGGTTGACTGCTCTTACTGCACCTTCATACTGTRACTACAATTACCTATCTACAGACACACATCAATCAGGGATTCTTGTTTTTCTTAGAATTTTCAAAGGCTGAAGACAGCTAGAAGTAGTAGATTTTTTYCCAAGGCACAGTTAATCCTGGTGGACTGCTAGAGTAATAAGATATGATTAAACATAGGTGATCATCAACAAAATATYTGTTGGCAAGGTTCAGGAACAGTACATATCTCTCTTCATTGGTTGTTTTCCCTCATGACTCGTCTCCTATGTTTTAATAATTTGTACTATTTTTATTTGTCATGAAAAACTAGTCTCACAAAGACTAAATTAAACAAGCCAGTAGGACCTTAATTTGTCAAGTATTATCTAGGGTTTTGTGTTTTTTTTTTTAATAATTAAAAATGCTTGAAAGATTCTAATTAAAAAGACCAGAGAATATTAATCAAAAGAAATGTTATCTAGAAAAGTAATTGCTTATTTGATGTGGGCAGCTCAGGTTAAATATCTCAAAGAAACAGGTACATTTTAGAATTTTGAAATTTCAGCTGATACTGTTTCTAAGAGCTCAGTAATTGGATTCAGTGAGGTCCAGATATGTTTTGCATTTGCTTTGCTTGAGGTTCAATTGCCACACTGCCTGTTACCTTCCTTATTTGCACGAGATGTAGCTTAAAGTTGTTTTACGTCACCCCTTTGCACACAAATATTTCCTGATTTTTTTCAGTTATSAATTTACGTCTCTGACAGCATTATGTCAGACTGCACATCAACATTTGGAATCTATATTTGGAAGTTTAAAGATAACTAGATATTGCATCAGATGAAAAGTTAATATATAAACCAGATGTACTGGTTGATTAAATCAACAGGATTAGCTCTCATTTCTGCTATATTTCACCTAAAAAAAAAAAAGATGTGATCAGAGCTGGATCTTTTTGTCCTTCCTAACTCGTTTCTTCATTGCATATTCCCTACCTGTGTCAGTATTAATGGGTTGGAGGCTGCTTCTCCATGAGAAGATGTGTGAAACAGAGTCAGGCTCTATGAGCAGGTCTTGTTCAGGAGGGTTTCTGAGCAAGCCTACCTTAAAGAAATAGAAAAGATTTTGTGAGAGGGCTGACTGAAATACAATAGATTTGTTAAAAATATTCTTTAAGCACTCAGAGGACTCGATAGACCTTCTTTAAACTACTTGTTATGTAGAATAAAGACATCCTTCTCCAGCATGTAAGTCTGGAGTAAGTGAAGTGCAACTCGGGCTCTTTATACATTCAGAGATTTGATCGTTTGTGAATCCCCCAAACTCCTTCTCTAATAAAACCTGTCATGTGGCTGTCTGCAGATACTAGCATACAAAACAGGTTGCAAGAGGGGTCAGATAAAGACTTAGAATTTGCAACAGAAATCATGCATAATTTTCCCTCATTTGATTGAAGCAGCTGATTAGCACTGAATATTTTCTCCCTATTTGTAATTATACTCTGCTTACATCATTTATGCTCTTGTCCATGCTGTATTATAATCATTTGCCTCACAATTAGGCAAATGTTTTCTCCTTTACACCATCACCTTATTGCAGACAGCAGTCTTACAACGAGTCCTTGGTGCTCTCAGAGTAGTTGTTTCCTGCTTAACGTYTTAAAAAAAACTAAACAAACAAAAATCTGTCCCTGCAAACCCCTCAAGGCTGACAGGCAAGCTGAGGATGAAATTTTGCTACGTGCTAGTCATTGTGCTGTCTGCTGCTGAGCAATGCTGTCTTCCAGCTTTGCCTTGAGCTGGTATCATGCCCATGCTGCAAGGAGAAGGTAATGAAGCATTACTGACTAAAAAGCAAAAGTCTGGAAGTCTGGAAATTATGCAGCCATTCCTTTTCTTTTATTATTTTTTATTTTCCTCTGCTTTACCTGTGAAATATAAAAGCAGCCCAACTCTGAAAGCAGTGAAAAAAGCTCGAGTGGGCATCACATCTGCTCCATGCTGGTAAGATCATTACTTTTCTTCCCCTTTTGTRGTTTCTTGATGTACTTAGAAACACAACCTCTCAGACTGCAAGGGAAATCCTGGCAAGTGTATTAAAGTATGTCTCAGGAGATACTGGCTTCTTGATCTTCCTGGAGGAATAYGGAACAGGCTCATCTGTTCATCTCTTTTTTTTCAGTCTTTTTTTWATACTTGGATACTTTGGAGTAAGTTTCTGGTGTCAGAACCAGAATTTGGTTCAAACCCAAATTTTAATCACAATATTTGCAAACCTTCAGAACAGTTATTGAGATGCTTAAAATAGGGATTARCTTCCAAGCATCCATCCCTTGGTGGCAGGTGGCAGTGAAAACTCCAGGCACTGGTATGATCCAAAAAAAATCCAATAATCCAGAGGGCAGAATGGAAGTCCTGATCATCTCCAGGCATGTGGAAGGATAGAGTCAGCACTTCGACTTAATGTAAACTCCATCTACATTACCAAGCAATTCCTGACTCACCCAGATTTTTGGTGACAGTCTTAGCCTTTTATATACCACAAAATTTAACACAAAATGTATCATCTCGTAGTAAATATAAAGCCTCCAGCAGTTTAGGAAGAAAAAATGTATATACATATATATAAATATATAAAAATCAGAATACATTAATAAAGTGCAGTAACTGTTACAACTCAAATTTATACAACCTGTACAACCTGGAAAAAAAAAAAAAAACAAGCAGAAAGCCTGGGAGTGCTCATTTTGGCCTCAGGAAACTCTTGCATAAATTGTTAAAACAGAATAGATTCTTATTGCAATTTCTTACATTGTTTTCTTAATCAAATTAATTCTCTAGCAAAGGAGTGCATTTTAAGGAGGCTATGGGGACAAGACATCCCCAGTTAAATTATTTCCAGTTTCATGTTAAAGCAAGAATCTGAACAACAGAAACAAAAAAAATCTTTTGCAAGAGAGTTTAAAATGATTGCTCTGAAAAAGAGCAATATGTTTGCAGTCACTTTTGACTGAAAAGTGACCTGTTCCCTGGGCCATATTTCAGCTGCTGGGCCGAACCAGGTGGTTTTCKTTATTTACTGGGCAGCCGAGATAGGTGTGTGTATAGATTTTTGCATTAATTTCTGACAGGATCAGTACAGAAATTCTCTGACTCATTTTGAACCGTATAATTATTCCTGGGAACCTGCTGAGGCTAGAAATGGAAAAGCCTAGGGTAGGGAGCACCTGCTAGGCTGACATTAGATGCCCAACCTGCCACCAGCATCAGGAGGACTGTGGTTTTGTGGCAGCACAGGGAGCCCGGAGYGCAGGGATCAGGAACAGAGCCACAACAGATGCTATTCAGATTTGAAAATGATTTTAAGGCTTGTCTAATGCATTAGAAAGTCCAGGCTTATTCAGCTGGGTTTATAAAGTCAAAGCTGATTGTTTTCAGCTGTAACAGGAAACTAATTGACACTAAATAAGAAACCCTTAATAGCATGATGTGACAGCATTACATTAGGCTAAAAGTATTACTTTATTCAAGGTAAATTGCCCTGGTCTTCTCTGGGTATTGGGAATGGCATTTGATCATGGACATTTAAAGCATATTTTTTCTCCTAAAAGCTTGTTATACAGTTAATACAATTAATAAAATTCCACACTCTGGTTTTAATTATATTTGCACTTTCCTGCACTGCTCACAAACACTTTCTCTTTTGTTTCCCATGATTTTGCAAACGCATATGTTGTTCATAGGCAAAGAACCAATGTTTGATTGTGGAAGAAATCCTGTTATCTAAGGAGTCTTCCTTAGGGATCAGAAGATTTCCTTGGTTCATTTTATGCTTCCCCAGGGCATATTCCCTGCTATCCAGAGAGAGCTTCTTTCCCAGCTGAGTCACCTTAAAACAGATTTGATAAAAACACAGTAACAGCTGGGGGGGTAATTGGAAGAGGGCTAAATCCTTCCTTTTAAGTAGTCAGTTTTCTAATGAGCCAAGGATTGTGTGTGCTCTGTGGTTTCTGGAGGAAAAATACTGAATTGTGGCATTCCTCCTCYTCTTTATGAGCTCAACAATTTGACTCTGTAATTCCAAGGTAAGCATGGATCCTTCCAGGGTTTCTTTTTCTTGTTGTTTGAGTGATCAAGAATTCTTCATACGTCTAGTGATTAAAAATGGGAAGAAACCTCATGTCCTAAGGCCAGCCCTGGTGAGGTTTTGTGTGAGCTTCCCTTTGCAATTCTAGGGGTATTAATGGGTAAAGGAAGATGAATGAAGCTCTGTATTACCATATCAGGTACTGTTGAATGTCACTGGATGTGGCTTTGAGCAGAGGTTTGGAGGGTTATTCATTTATTTGTTTATTTATTTATTTATATGCATTGGTGGTAGAAAGCTGATTTTCAGGAAAGCAGGTGATAACCATGTTGAACCTCCCAATTGCATATTTTTGTTAAAAAGGGACAAAAAATGGATGAAAGAGATCAAAGAGGAATCCCAATGCAAGAAGAAAGATACTGATGCATCTGTTGCATTACTGTTACAAGACTCTTGTTAATGTGTTTTCATCTTCAAAGATCCAAGCAATTGTTATCTAAGATGGAGCTGAAAAATACTTTGCAAGGCCTTATCTGTATACTAATACTATAGCCACATTTGTGTTACAGTTATGTCTGTACAGAAATATATTTTTAGAAATGAATTTTGGAAAAACCTAGGTGGTTTGTCTATATTTTTTTGAAAAAAAAAAAATGTGCGTATAGTGAGGGAAAAAGAAGCTTGTATCCAGAACATGTGGGAATGGAGTAACAGTATCCAGTAATGAAATTATTATAGGCTCCCTAGCTATGCTGTGTTGAGGAAGTGTCATGGACCATTTGACTGGTTTTCTGAAAGCAAAAAATCTCAACTAATCTAAACATATAGTAATATTTGAGCAGTCCCTGCTAGCTTATAGAGAAACTGTTTATAACCTTACTCAGACAAGAGTTGTCTAGCTAGGCAAGGTAATTCATGCTGTATTTGCCCACCTTACCTAAACATGCTGTACATGGGCTTCGACTGTCTTTAGACTGTACTCTGCTGCTGGCAGGTTCCAGATGCATATTGGATGCCTTATTGTTTGTGGCTGCAGTCAGGAACATCAGTCAATTGACTTCAGCATTGATATTTCTCAGACTTGTCTTAGTGTCTGAGCCTTTTGCAGGGAACAAAAGCTCTCCTTGGGCAGAGAAAGGGCTGGCAGGCGTTTTGGCAGGGTAATTAAACCCAACTGTGATGCTGCCAGGGTTGCATCTGTCAGAAATAACAAAGGAACCAGGTGCATATAAGCCTAGGGAGTTGGTGAAGTATTTTATGGCTTATAGAAACCTTTGAAAAGGGGGAAAAAATGAAAAGGGAGTCCCCAAATAGGTAAATCAAAAAAGTTTTTGCTGCCCAAATCTTTCTGCTATGCTGGATGTTAACCTGATGGATGTTCTTCTCTCCAACAAAGCTGAGCTGAATGTAATGAAAGGACTCGCAGTCCTTAGCAGCAGATTGGGAGAACTTCATAGGAAATCTTTTGGAAATTCCTGGTCTCTTTAATGAGCTGATGTTTAATACACTTGATGATGCTAGTGTTGAGTAGCAAAATCTTTTACTGTCCTGAGGCCAAAGTTGCTTTAATAAAAAAAGGCAGAAGATGTTGAGTCATGTACCTCCTGTCAGCTTGCCTCTTTATTTAACAATGAATAATAACTAAAATGTTAAGTAATCATCTCCAGTGATATGGAAATGAATATGCTTTAGCTAGACAAGAGTCATTGCCACACATTAGTATATTCACATTACATGGTAATGTTTTAATGGCTTCATGTTTTCAAATTCCTTTTCTTTCTTTTTATGTTCGTAAAACCCTATTCCTGAAAAATGAGTCCAGTCTCATCAATAATAATAAAAAGCTCTAAATCATCTTAAATGTCCTGCAGACAGTCACCCCCTAAGTAAAAGTCAAGACAGGCTGCCTGAGAGTGGGTTTTGTGCAGTGTTGATCAAACAAATAAAAAATGAAGCATCTGGCCCAAACCTGTCTCCTTTTAAAAACAAAACAGAAAAAAAAATAAAAATAAACCCTCTCTTTTCTGAAATGCTTATGTTTGCCTTAAATTTTCAGCAGTGACTTTGGGCATGGTTTTACAGCATCTGCTTCAAGGGACCCAAACATTCTCAGCCCTGAGAGCTCTCCCTCTTAAATTCATTTTCTCTGGTTATGTATCCAGGAACAAAGGCATCTTAAAAATCAATAGTCATTTTTAAAAGTAGACCCATTACTGTATGGATAAGTACATTTTATACTATTTTAGCTACAGCAGTTGCACTGAATCACCCAAAAGTTATGTGAAAGTTGTAAGAAATGCTATACACTGAACAATTCTATTTTTTGGTGAATTACCTTTCCTTTGTTTTCTTCCATACTATTAATCTTGTATTTAAAAGAATATTTTTTCAAAATAATGTTTTAAAACTATCTTTTTTGGGGGCTGATATCAAAATCTCTGATTGCAGATTCTCTAAATTTTAGGTTGCTTCTAAATGTTCCTATCTTAATATTTATATACTTTTGTGAGACCCAGAGACCAACTCCCACAAAAAAAAAAAAATGCTTAAACTTTCGACATATTTAAAAAAACTCAACGTTTTCCATTTAAGCCTATTTGTATCCCATTGTAATGCTTTCTTAAAAGCACATGAACTTAAGTCATAAATATGGTTTTTCTGTAAGCATTCAGAGATAACCTACAATTAATTATTATTTAGAGTTGTGGAATTCAAGCTGAATGTTCCTAAGTTTTGGGTTCTGGTTTTTGTCCAGCACCTGTTTCTGCATCTTAGCTACCAAATCCCATTAAACTTTGTCAACTCACTTCTACTTGGTCATAGGCAAGGCACATCAGCTCCTCTTTTAAGAGGAATGATTTGATCAGAATATTCTGAAAGCTCCTATAAGAAAAAGATTCCCAGGAATATGAGGATAAACCTTTTTTTTAGCTATTCTATACAAGGTACTAGTATGGTCATATTTTCTTTTCAGTGCTTTTCTCTGTTCCGTGCTGTGCATGGTACCTGAAGGYTCAGCTTCATACTGGAGGAAAGCAGATATCTCAGCACAATTAACTAGAAGTCCAGATTGCTGAAAATCATTAGCATTCATAATCGCATACCTAAATTCCTATATTACAATTTCAGCATAAACAAAATTCACCTCTTGAGATGACTTAGATATGTGTAGGTATATATATTTCAGAATGATTGGTGATAAATGCTAAGCTACTGATTTTTATATAAATATATATATATTTTAAAGGTAATTGGCACTGCAGTGCTACAGCTAGGCCTTTCACCCCATTGCATTCTGCTAAGGCGAGTTCGAATGCTGATGGTAAGATTCTGGAACAAGTTTCGAGTGCCTTAATACCTCATTCAATTCAAAGAAAAATAAAACAATGCTCAGGCCTTTCTACAGTCAACTCTTTGATAGACTGATTAAATTAACTTTGTGCCAGGGTGCAAGAATTGCAGGCTATTCAGAATGTTTTCTGCAATTTCTTTTTATTGCATAAAAATGATGAATTTTCAAAAGCCATCATCACCATCAAAACCAACCTGTTCTAATTAGAGATACTTCACTACAAGAATAGTTGATGTTCATTTGTTCTGGTGCCATCTGCTATTACTGCTATAATAGAAGTTTCTGGGAAATTAAATATGGTAATGCTTTTTTCAAAAAACCTTTTGTGTAACAGGAACTTGTTTTCACATGCCTCTGTCTTAAAAATASTTCAAAATAGAAGAGAAAACAAACAATGCAGCAAAAAAATGTATCTAGCTTTCAATGATACTCAGTGCTACCACAAACAACTGAAACTTGTTTTGTACTTTTTCCCCAAGTATTCGTGACAGACAAAAATCTATGAAAAATGTCGAGTTATCCATTTTCATTACTTCCAGAGGGTAAAGGCTCTCCTGCGTGTGTACAGTATCATCTTTCCTCTTTAAACTGATGAGAATTGAATGGCCTTTATGAGAATGCAATTTAAGAGCAGAACTCTTCACTGCTTCCACTGCAGGGCTGAATACATATTCAAACTGTTTCAACTAAACATTTTTTTTAATTTTTTTTTCTAAACTTGCACTTTTAGKTAGTAAAGGGGGATTCACTTCTGCTTTTTTAAAGATATCACAATGAATTGGCTCAGCTGTTCCTTACATCACTTGAACCCTATTGACTTCCTGCAGCCAATGTGGTCAGAAGAATAACTTGTCTGAAAGATTTCCATTTTCCTTTCACTGTCTGAATGGATTTTGTGTTGTCCTCTCTAATGAGAGTGAGCTCTTTTCAATCTTCATAGCCAGACTGTTTTCCATATTTTTCTTATCACTCTCATTCTTGTGTTAAAAAGAAACAGAACAAGAGCAAAATGATATTGGCTTAATATATTTCAGTGTCAAAAGTCAATGATTGGAAAAGAAGGCTAACTGATGAGTTTGGAAACAATTTCCTTTATTGTCATAAATTGTGCAATGTGAATAAGGCAAACTGGATAGCTGTCTAGGATAGTCTTAACAGTACTGTCTTATTTTCTCTGGGGTATGGCAAAATGTCTATATATATATTTATATACATGTGAGTTTTAAGATAGGACTAGGCTGACTATATTGAGCTAAACTACAACTTACTTGGCCCAGGGGCCTGGAAAAATAGTGTCTCAATACTTGTACACTTCAGATCTGTGGTTGCAGTAGGTATTTCAAGACGATGRTGACTAATGGCCCAATTTAATGTTCTCTACAGAAAGTCAGGGTACATATGTACTTATTAATATCATCTACTGTTCAGAGGACTTGTCTGTTTTGGTTACAATAGTCACTCTTAATCTTAGACCTAACTAATTAGGTGTTAAGTGGCAAAATCACAGCAGAATGAACAGATCTTTCCTCATGTAGGAGGTTCTTGTGGGTCTGAATCAAGATGATTCCTCCATGATCTCCTCCTCCTTATTTTATCCCATTTTAGAAAAATGCAGGATACCGCTAAACAGAGTTTTGGGGCTCCCAGATAGCAGCAGGCTTTAATTAGAAATTCTTTAATAATCTAAAAATATTTCTGGTATAAACTTCATCATTTTGATAATGAACATCTAGACATGCAGAGCTCAGATCATGGTAACTATAGAATGGAAAAGAACATGAAATGATCTTTTTTTCATTCTCTGTGAGAATGAAAAAAAACATCATTATTTGCAAAAGAAAAAAATATATAGGAATGCCAACAATCAGGTCTTTTTTTTTAATTTTTTCTCCTCCAAAGTCTGATAAAGGTTAATGTATGATAGTAACATTTCTATATTAATAAATTTCTTTGATCTCTCATGATATCATGATAAATGAAGTCATTTAAATCTCTGAGCTGTAGAGTTTATATTTATCACAGGCCACTGTATTAAATGTACTGAATATTCATTTTTCTAAAATAAAAAAATCTTGGAATATTTCAGTGGAAATAAAAGTTTTGCTTTATTAGGTTCTTCTTAAAAATGCAAGCCAAAATTGGCCAGTTGTTTTAACATCATAACCTTTGAAGTCCCCATTTAAACACCTAAAGGGCTAGCTTTCAGAGATGATTCCTGTAGACATCTGTGGCACCACGTTTTAGTATTTGATTACTTTTACTTAAATTACCAAATATGTGATTAGCAGACTTACCTATAGCTTAGTTTACTAAACAGTCCCAAAGCTCTAGTTTTGCCTGTTGTATGTGTACAACTATGTCTAATTTCTTCAAATTACATTATACAAAACCTAATATCTCATATTTTTTTCCTCTGAAGCGACCCACGATTTAAAATAGTAGCTGTAGATTTAAATCTACATTTATAGCCTGCAGTTATGTGGCTTCTGAAAGTGATGAACTCTGTCAAGTCTCTGTGACTTCTCTCTAGCTATGGCAAGCCAAACCTGAGGTTCCGAAGTCACGGTCTGTTCTGAAGGAATTGGGGTGATTTACTTTCTTTTTTTTTTCTCACATAAAAAAAATATTCTTTGGATTTTTATTCAAACTTTCTCCATTTTGTCCTATCGTAGGGAAGGTGCATGCAGAGACTGATATTTAAGTCAATTCTTTTTTTAGCTTGAATTCTTCTGCCCCTGAATCTAGCCTTACAGGATTTCATTTTAAGAATATTTTTTTCAAGCCAGCTTAGCTCTTTTACATGCAGCAGTCTAAGTCTCTGATGCTATCTCTATGATTACTGTGCCCAAACTYAAAACTGAACACCTTCTTTGACAGTTTTAGGCAAATCTTACATTTAAATATATTTTATCCACAAATCAATTTTGTCRTCTTTATGCCTTCATGCCCTCTACTGGATGTAAGTGCTCTTGTCCAGACAACTGAGACTCGCACTGAATCCCAATAAATTGTGCTCAACCAGTTCRCTGCTCTGAGGTTAGGACCCTCTTTCCACATCTTTCTCTTGTGTATTATGCATCTTTTTTTAAAAAAAAATACACAGCCTTTCCACCTCTTCCTCCTCCTCATTGATGCAGCAGGGTTGATGGGTTGTTTCGGATTTTTTTTATTTTATTTTTATAAATAGTAGAAGGAGTTTTGTTCTTCTGGTTGACATTTAGTAAGCTCAGGTTGTAAATGAATACCTCTTACTGACAGCTACTGCCAACACTTGTCATCACATCTTGAATTACTTTAGAGGATTTTCTTTTAATCTCTATCTCAGTTGCACAGTTGCAATATAGATGCAATATCCACAGCACCTAGCACAGCAATTCTATTATATTGTGTTTGCATGACAAGGTGCTGCCTTCACACGAAAATCTTTTATGTGAACGCAGAGCAATATTTCAGAATTGTCTTGTTATTTTAATCACTGTTAAATGTGTAAATGCTGAACTTTTTGATCAGAAAACCAGCTGCCTGGTGGGGTTCTTGTGGGTCATTCCAAACTGGAATATCTGCCACTGGAAAAAAAAAGATGTAAAGCCATAAAACCTTTGTCTTTCAGCTGAATTGCAAACACAAAGTGTTTAAGTGCATACTTGTACTTCAGAGATTCCCAAAACTCACCATTTTATCTGCTAATATGTTTTTAATATTATTTAAATATATTTTTATTGGCTTCTCTTGAAACTAAGGGATGGCACTATCACAGTTTTTGCAACTGCAAGTTGTAAAATATTGCAATAAAAATGCATTGGCATAAATTTGGTATAGACTAGTGAAGAATCCTTTAGTTTAGCTGACTGTCTATAACTCATTGGTAGTTTGGCTTTCAGTTTAGATTCYGTTCACTGAAAGGCAGGTGGATATTTTTAATATCTGTAGGCACCAGAGGAAATCATCTTTCAGATTAAAATGAGACACAGTCYGATTTCCTAGAAAACATCAAGGAGGTTTGGGGATCAGAGTACAAAGGAGGCAGGTGTTCGTCTATAACCTGTTCAYTGTTCAGCTCCTCTGCAATCTCTGCATTGATTTTCTTTCACAAAAACATATTCTTCCTCATTGACAAGTCAATTTTAAACAGCAAATCGTTGCCTTGAAGTGTTGTCTTTGTCCCTCTAGAGCTTCAAAAATACCTGAGCTGGTTCAATATCAGGAACTCTGAGCTTTTCTTTGAAAGGCCTTGTTGATTTGCTTACTTTCTGTGATTCTTTCTAAAACACCTGATATAAATAACTCCCATTTTGACATAATACCCAAAGAAACAAATGTGGGTTAAAACTAAATAGTTTAGCTTTGAACTCTCCCATTTCAGTGTAAATCATGAAAATATTGTTTCTCCTGCACTGCCAAAGGCAATAGAAATGGCTTCAGTTTAAGGACAGTTTTTCTTTCAATTCCAAATCCAGACCAATGATGAAGATGCAATGAGTAATAAATGCATAATTTATGCCAAGTGAGAAATTTGTAAAGCCTTCTTTCTGGACATCTTCCCAGAGCTAAAATATTAAAATTATGATCTCTAAACTTTGAACATGGAGGAGATCTTTCTTCAGAACATAATTCTTTTGAAGGGTTGAATAACTTAATGCCATCATAACATAGTCAAGTTTTAAGACAGATATAAACCTCTCAAAGGTGAAGTGCAAAGTTATTGTGATGTCATTTGTTTAAATTACATTCATTATTGGGCCCTTAAAGGGTGTTCTCTGACAAGTGAGTCGCATACAAGACTGCAGAGCTGCCTATTTCCACTGCATCTGTAAATGTTGTAAATCAAGGACTAGCGGCTTAAGCCTTGCACAAGTGTGACACTAATATGTTAGGCTAAGCCAGGGACCTTTACAGACATTGACTTTCCACTGGCCAAGCTGCTGTCTCCAGTAACCAGGACAATGTGGGTAATTGCTTCCATTTCCCCAGTGGTAGAAAGTTATTGTCATACTGGAAATCCTTAATGATCATCATCAGAGCACTGGAAATGGAAATGACCTTGTTAAAGGCTGGTGAAATCAAGAACTCTATCCAGATCAAGCAAAAGAATAAGCARCTTCTGTAGGGAAAAGAATAACCAATTCTGTAGGGAAAACACAACTGTGGATTACAGCCTTAGGTCAGGTCTTCACAAACTAACCTTGTATTGTTCCAGATGGGTCAAGAAGCAGTCATACAAGATCTGACCACACAAGCTGCATAGCAGCTGGGATCTGAGGTCAGATTATGGCTGTTATTTTCTTCAGCTAATATAGTTGTGGTTGAGGTGTGTGAGAATAGCCTCACTCCTTCAATGGAGCCATCAAGCTATGGGTGCTGTGCGCAGGAAGGGAGAAGAGCGCTTGGTGTGCACTGAAAGAGGGAGGATGGGTCTCTTGGCAGCAAACTCCCTGGATGCCCTTGAGGTTTTCAGGTTCAGCTGTGTTCTACATGAGAGGACTTTGAGAAAAGGTCCCTCAAACTCCTCAAGCGTTAATGGCAAAATTAGACAAACATGGTAAGGTAGATGAGAAGACGTGCTGTCAGGGACATTTTAAATCCCCACTTCTAATTGAACAGTATAGAATTGTTTCACACAGCCAAGAAGCCATATAAAATAAATGAGCTTTTTTTTCCCCCCTAAATTTATCTGTAAAATTGAGTATATGCATATATAATGTTTGGAAGAAACTATGGAGCAGGGTAGAAAGAACGTTGTATTTTGACAGCCCTCACACACTGATCCTGGGCTGGAAATTTTGACTTGCACATCCTGACAGTTGTGAGTATGCAAGTACAAGAGGAGTGTAAGTTAAATGCTTTTAACCAAGAATTAGTTAAATACTAATTACACTTGTTAAAAGCTTAGTGTAGTTAATAAATTAAAGTACTAGTTTCCCTTTCCATAATATTTTGTAATGAATTTTGTTATATCAATATCCTCTAGCATGTAAAACTTCCATTAAAATGAAGTAGGCATTTTGTTCCTGTTTATATTTACTTATCTTAGGAGAAAGAGCCTATATAACCACAATATTATATTATTGGCTCTTCTGGGGTCAGATTGTTTTTCTTTTCCTTCATTTTTCCTATATACAGCATCTTGGATCTCAAACCTTTGTGACAAGTTTTGTCAAAATTGGTTTAGTCTCTAGAAAAATGTTCTTGCCAGCTCTGTGTTATAAAATGAAAACCTGCTTCTTACTCCTTTGCTTTTCCAAATTAATAGACAATAGTCAGATATATATATTCTAGGATACATCCTCCGATGGAAATATCTGTCCAAGGCTTGTGAGCCAAAGTTGAGAGCACATTTCCCTGTTCTGGTCTTTCTTTTAGGGGGATTTGTAACATTCAGCCTCTGAAAGCTCAAAAGGGRGCTGCACTGGGACAAACAATATTCATTTATTGTTACTCTAAAAAGTAATAAAGAAGTCTGGGGAGAACAAGAGGTTTGATTCCCTGCCTCCTGCAAACCGGGGGATAAGGTGGCATGCAATTTACTGGAATACACCACAGGAGCCTAGGAGAATCAGATAACAACATGAAACAAAACAGCAGAACTTCGGARATGCCTGCGGTAGGTGTAAGTGGGAACAGATAGAAACTGAAGCGGTGCTGACAGGATTTAAACAGGAGCCCCTAGCCAGCCAGCTGGTAGAGATAAGTCTGCAGCAAGGAGGGTGAWGGAAAATCTGAATAATCTAAACGTTCTGATAAAGCCGGTAATGGAACAAGCAGTAACAGCAAAATAGACCTSTCAGGAGGTGATTTTCAATCCAGACAGGCTACAAGAGACTGGAAACAAATGAATATGATGGGAATACAATTCTAACAGAAGCCTCCGTCCCCAACCCCTCAATTAATCTTTACCAAGTTACTACYAATATAAATATCTATCTATTTGTACTGGGAGTGAAAGTGCTTTTAGTCTAGAATCCGAGCCCAGAGCAATATTTGACCCTAACAGAGCATGGGAATTGCATGGAGAGCTGGGAAAGCTGTTGCAAACTGTTCTTACCTGGCGGAGAACTTGGAAAAGCCAATCTTTCAAAGYCCATAAGCTTTCTGCTGGACTATGWGGAAATCACAGACCCTTAATGAGCTGGAATGAATCTATGAATATGAGCTAAGTATTCAAGATGTTTAAAGATCTGGAGGAGCTGATGAAATGAAATGTCATACAGAGAGTTTTATGCTTTTCCTCTTTAGCCCTCCAGGTTTATTGCCTGCAGAGCAGAGTGTCGCTCTGTGTGATGGGTGGTAGTGCATGGAAAGACCCAAACCACATCCTGGAAAATTAAAAAGACCCAGAGGCAGACAGTGCAAAGAAAATTGCATCCGATAGCAGAGGCTGGGAATGGGATATTTATTAAAAAGCCTTCCAGAGATCCTGGCTGTGTGCAGGAGGAAGAGTTGTACCTATATATTAATCACTGCATGAGCTGTGCATCTGACATCYTGCCAGTGTTTTTTTAATGGAGAGGAAAATATTATTTTATTCAGTAGTAGATTTGCTCCTGGCTTAAGAAAAGTCAGTAKTGCATGCAAAGTTATGGGTCCTAAGCTAAAGAAATAATTTAATACCCTGACTTTATTGATGACACTTGAATATTAGCCACTTAAACACCTCTGAAGAGCTAAATCAAAGGAAGATCCTAAGAAACAATGAAGGATGTCAGTGAAAGCTAATGCTAAAAAATAGTAGTCAGTTGGATGTTCTGTATATGGAAGCCATTGCACTTGGTTAAGCAGAGAGATATGGTAACTACCAATTTAAATCCAATTCAGGACACTGAACTTTTTTTGGTAGTGTTGGTCAGGCAATTTGTTTGGTAGTGTTTCCTTTTACCTAGGCATTGAATCAAAGGAAATTTTAAACGAGCAAGGAGGCAACGTAGTTAGACCTGGTTTGTACCATAAGATCCCTTACATCGTGGGGGTTTGTTTGTTTGCTTTTCCTTATTTCCTCTAAACAATTAGCCACAAAATCAGTTTTAGTTAATCTCAGACTTTGCTCTTTCTAGAGGAATTGGTGCACAAATTCTGGTATTTCAGTACGTAAATCCTACCAAGCTTAGCGTGCCATCAAATAAAGATTGGCAAAATTTGTGTTCGGAATACTACACTCTTACATTTTGTTTGATATGAAATATTTACTAAAACAAACCTAATCTAAATGAAAATGTCCTTCGTGTCATCCAGATGCACTCTGGAGAATTCTCAATCCCTACRTAGTCTAAATTTAAAGCTACAATGCTCTAACAAATTTCTCCATTAAAAAATCATAATAGTGTCTCTTGTTCTCAAAATACATCAGCATTGGTACCTCTAATTCCTTTGGAAAGGTAAAAAGCCTAGGGATGATTTATGCCCAGATTTATGCAAGATGGATAAACTGCTGCATCAGAGGGATGGCTTTTGGTTGTTGGCTATATAATGAGGTGTGTGCATGGAAAAATGCGTTGAGAGCTTCATCTGTATTTTTTTCCCCTTGATCTTCATACTAACACATCTGCATTTGCCATAAGCAAACTTTTTGGTACAGAAATTCCTGCAGTAGGATGTCCTTCACCTTCTGGCAGACTCAATCTGACAAGTTTTCATGCTACTGTTTTGAGGACCAGCTTAAGAGGCACCTGCTCTCTGCTACAGCACAGACAGAATTTTGGCTGATAGAATCACTGTAGATGGTAGACTTGACTTTGTTTAAGGTTAGTATCAGATTTAACCCCATCTGCAGTGAGTTACAGTCAACACAGAGCATTTCTGTGCAATACTTGACTGCCTCTCCAGTTCCTCCAGTGCAGCCCCAGCCTATCAGCATATATATTCATTTGACATGTGTTGTGCTTGACAGAGGTTACTTGGCCTCGACTGGGTAAATACTTGGTCTTCAGCAACCACAGTCTCAATATTACGTGCCCAAAGCATAWCTGCTTCTTTCAGGCATACCAGTTGGTGCAATAAAATTTATTGCCTTCTCCTACAAACCTTGGCTGGCTTTTAGTATTCTAACAAAATTTGAAGAGAAAGATAAAACACAATGTAGCCTCCTTATGTCTTTAATTAACAAACATTTTCAAGTAGTTCACTGAGGAACCCAGCCTTTTCTTGCTTTATTCTTGATATGCCTCTTTGAATAGAAATTACTGTAATTAGCTCCAGATTTCAAAATATCCACATGTGGAAGTGGCTGTGTACCCTCTAAATGAGTGTTGCTGGTAGAATACAGGCATTACAGAACACTGAGATAATGCCCATTCATTAGGCAAATAAATGAAAATACCAAGGAAGTGGCAATAAAAGGGAAACTAGATCTGTAAAATATTCTTTAGAGGAAAACTTAAGTAAAATGTAATTATTATACTGAAATAAAAGAATTCAGCTTAACATGAGCCAATTTTATCTGATTAAGAATAAGCCAAGCACTGCTTTTATTATTTTATATGCTATTGACTAGTCGCCTGTAAAAACTTTAGGTATTACTCTTATGATGAAATGTCTAAAGGAAAACTTTTATTTTTTTCTTTAAGACAACAGCTATAAAAAGCTGTGCTATCAGCAGGACAGCTCTTGAAGAGAACAGACACCACATTGTTTGCTGTGCTGAGCATATATATTTACCTGGAGKGCAGGCAAAATAACGGAGCTGAGGAACCAGTCAGCCCATAGGGCTGCTGTGGTGCCCTCAGGGGAGCTGTTGGGGTCTGCAGACTCAATAAGCAGCCAAACTGCACTACAGCATCTCCACAGATCCCTCCTCTCACAGTCCACAAGGCATCAGCCAGCTCACGCTGTTATGCAACATGTGGTTAAAGCCTTCAGAGTCACTTTGCCCTTSTCTGTTCTCTTCCCTTTCAGGATTATTTTCTAGGGATCTGAACCTACAATTTTGTTTCTGTGATCCTGTAATTTCACTCCCTATTCGTTGTTGCCAGCTGTTCATTGTCTCCTCTCAAATATGAAACTAGGCTTAGTACAGACATCTGAGTATCACTCACAGTTACATCCTACATCCTGACTATGCTCTTCTATGCTCTAAATTTAAATGTTATTACATGAAAGATTTGTTCCCATTAAAATATTAGTACATGTATGATATGAAATGGAAAGATCGCAGAAAAGATGAATTAGATGAGAAGATGAATTAGAAATGAGGCTGTGAGAACACAGAGTTGGCTTTTGCCCTTGGTCTTTAGGGATAAATTATGAAAAACAAAATAAAAAAAAGTATCTAATACTATGTGTGCTACTTTTGTGATCAGGCGTATGGCTTCCTCTGGTGGAAGGCCAAATATGTGAGAGGAGTGCACTRTAAACACTGCTGCTAATGATCTGGCAAGTGTGGCTGGCACAGAGAAAAGCTAGGAACTTCCATACCCGAGAAACAGCAGATGATGGCTGGATTAGCTAATATTTAGAAGGGAAAAAAAAAAGAAAGATACGGTTAAGCAGAAAAAAAAAAAAAAAATCCAGTGTGGTTTTATGGGAGAAGAATGAGAAATAGGAGGCAGTTTCTGAAGGTAGAAATAATACACTGACCAGTGCATCCAGGTTTGTTACTCTGATTCTGATTTAGAGTTATTTTATCAACAGGAAACCTCTCCTTTACCTGTGCGCTTTATATCTGTGAGCAGCCCAATCTGGATAGAATATTGGAGTAAAGTGCCAAGGAAAACAAATGTTTTACAGCCGTATCTCCCTTGGTCTCCTTTTGAGGCTGCAGTCCAGTAGGCGTTCTCRCCAGCTTCCCTTTCAGGTTGATTTTCAGTTCTATCCCGCCTTTTCCAGTCATTTAAACTTTCTTTCTCATTGGATGGATCCTCTTTCCTGAAAATGCTGCCTATCTAATCCAGCAATCTGCCAGGCTAATTAAGAAGACAGCAAAGGCAGTTGGAGGCCACCTGATCCTGCAGAGCCTCAGGTGTGGATCAATTTATCAGCTGGGGCTCCACAGGCAGCTATCCCTGAGTCTCATCAGTCACCTCTGAGACTAGTATACAGGACACCAACACTTAAAGAAGAGGTTTTGGAASTGATACCAAGGAATTAGCCAATATACCTTGCATGGGTACAAGCATCTGCTCACAACTCCAGCACTGTGGGGAGAAAGCTCCCCTGGTGTGMTGTATCTGTTGAAAATAGAGTAGCATAATAACAGTGGCACAAGACAAAGATCACGTAGGTTCAAGAAGAAGGAATGGGGAAGAGTCCTCTAAGGCAAAATTAATCTTAATAAAACTACTATGTTTCCTGCRTTTCCCAGAATTGATCAAAGGCAGGCATTATAAATCTTCCTCCAAAAGGAAGTAGGGTCCTACAGATATTAGCCGCCTTCAGGGCTCTCTAAGGATGTGTCATTTAAGGGYGTTGTCAGGATTTCACTAGAATAACAGTGGCGATACTAGCTGGTCTTTTCTAATTGTTAATGAAAAACTATGAAGATGTTTAGTGGGATATGCAAATGTAACAATTTGGGGAAAAAAATGAGTGTTTCATGATTTACTTAAGATATCTGCTCTGGAGTGTTTATAATAGGAAGCCTTTGAATATAGAAAGGAAAATGTAAATGAGGGTCCAGTTGGGGCAATTGCCTTTGAAAATGTTGGCTTAAATGACTGGCTCAAGGTCATTTTTTCAAGAGAAACTTCAGAGCAGAGGATGAAAATAAGCACAGATTTCCAAGCACTTTGCCTGCTGCTTTAGGGATAGAGAATCCTTCCCCTCTTGCAATCAAAATAAATGGTTGGCATCCAAATATTTTCCAGCCAAGTTTTGGTCAATATGTTTCAAAAGTGCAATTTTTTTAATCTAAAATATCTTGTCCTCCCTAATTTTGCTCTGCTTAATGCCACATCTGTCTTCCATCTTTTTTTTTTTTCTGATGAGCTAAGAACTCTTCAGCTTTCAGCTACGTCCTTTCTCTCCTGTTTGTCTCAGACCTGTTTATATATTAAAATATTGAGCCCTTTTATATTATAAAATTTTCCAATTGCATTTTCCTTCTCACACATCAACTCTTTCTCTAAACTCAGTATTAATTTTCTAAATATTCACTMTTTACCGCTACAGTTCTAAAAAGACAGGTTTTAAATCCACCTGCTGCTACTTTCATTTTCAGTGATGGAGGGGAAAAATGCCAAATTTTATGGCAATTCATGTCAGCTACTAATTTGAACCTGTCAGTACAACCCCACATTTTGACATAGATGTACCCCTGGGATAGTCTTTGCCTGCTTGTGTGTTAAGAGATGACAAACAATAATGAAATACAGACTGTCGTCAAGAGCAGTCATGGAAAATGATCTGCTAATTGTTTTCTTCCAGGATCATCTGGAAAACTATTTTTTGTGATATGAAATAACTGATTCCAATTGGCTGCTGGATAGAAACAACATCCTGATACCWGCACAGAAAGGAATATTTAATATATAGTATAGGAAATTATGGACAGTCAGGTGACTGGAAAGGCTATTTAAAAAAATAATAATTCTAACAAGATATAACTTTATTTTTTCTTTAAGCCATCCATATTGCCAAAAGGTACCTTATACTTTTGTATCAGATACCCTTGCCTAGATAGCAAAAAKCCAGGTAAGGAATATAAGAAAGTAATATAAGAGAATATTAGGGAAGTTTTTCAGCAAATCCTCCTAGGCAATTATAAATGCTATGTATGAMATGCTGAATTTGGCTTATACAATGCTACTGAAAAAATGAAAAGGTCTTTGTTTGCGATCCCCAGTGCTCCAGACCAATATGCCTTTTTTTGGACAGTGCATTTTACTGCATATTGACAAGAGGCAGATAAAAGCATTAATTAGGCATGTCATGGCAGGAATGTCTTCACTGCTGTCAGAGCGCATTAAAATGGAACTCTTCCAAATGATTTTTTTTTAAAAAAAATCAGTTATTAGTGAGTTTACAGCTTTCCAGAGCCAAATGCTAGAGGAGAGCAGGAATGGCATGATTAAGTTTTGCCATGTTTTATCTAATGGGGGAATTATAGCCATTTGATGCTGAGGGTAATGAATAGTGTAGACAAGAAACACATTTTTAGCTAAACASAAGAAAAGTTTACCTGGACTTTAATATGTCTATGAAGGCATCTTTCTCATGAGGATGCCTTGGACGGAATGATGGAAAGGCCAGAGGAAAGCCCTGCCCACCTTTTCCTTCATTAGAGTCATGGGACTTGGGTGTCTGGAARTCAGTGGTGAATAGGAATTTATTTACTGATCTCCCTGAAAGCATGGGGTTATAGCACAGARGAAATATATCTTGTTTAATACCTTTTAAATCATACAAATAGTTTAGATTACAGAACCAGGCACTGCTAGAATCACTTAACCATTGAACTACATCTTTCRTGAGCTGTGAACAATGAGTCGAAGAACAGCTGGAGTCTCTGGAGTCTAGAAGAGAATTCCATAGCAAATGAGCCATTACAGCAAAATCTGTCATACTGAATGATGCTTTAGGTCCCCATCAATTTCTTGGATTTGATGGATTTAAACTAAGCAAAAGAAATCATTTATAAGTCTACAAACAATTGCAAGTTGTTATTGTGTTGCTAATAATACTGTTTATCTAGTAGTGTAAAATACAGTGCTGTGTATGGATCGGTGTTTGAGAACTCTAAGGAYGGAAAGTAATTGCGCTGAGACAGTATTCTATACAAACTTCAACATAAAATATGGTACTAATGGATTTATGTCAGTTATGTTTGATCAATTGTGTGTTGCAATTGTAAAATAAAATCGCATATTGTTTCATTATCAATTTTATCAAGTGAATGAGTTATGAAATAATTATAATTATACTTCCGAGTCCATTCTGTGCACGAGACTATATTCTCCTGTTTGTTGTGATTCAACAAAGCACTTCTACATCTGCCTGTCTAAATTTTGGCTCCTATCAGACTTCAACAYGTTTAAAGTTGAAGATGTGTTGAGAGTCTTCCCTGCGCCAGGCAGTACAATTGTATCTGATGAACAGAAACTTTGCAGCTTGCTGCAGATCTTTTTACAGAAGCTACTTGCATTGAAATTGGTGTAAAAGCTTTTAATCTGAGGGGGTAATAAACCTTGAAAGTGGTAACAATGGTTGTACTTACCACTAGGAGGTTTAATATTGAATTCAATGGAGCTAAAATTAGGATTGGATAAATACAAAGTTGTTCAACTGTGCATTTAATTATTTACAGTTTTTCTACTACCAAATGTTAAAATAATTGAAAACATCTTCAAACATAACATTTGACTATTTAACTTGAAGTTTAAAATTATCTGATTGTGTCGCTGAAATGTACTGGGATCTGAATGTTCTTCCTAATCAGCTCCAGGAAGAAAACCTTTTCATTTGATTATTCTTTATTGTATGGCAAGCATTTCATTATTTTTGGTGCTTTCTCTTCTATGTCAGTSGTGGAAATGTAGCTATTACATTACACTGTGATTCTTCTTTACCATATGTATATATTTACGATATCTGTCCATTAAGGTGCTCAGCAGAAAGCTAAGGTTGTAGTTAGATCAGTTAATAATAAGTCTTATTATTTTTATCTTAAAAAGGGAGAAAATAAAGACATGGTGAACACTGATTTTTCTAAGATCAGACAGAAAATGATGGGGAGGGMAAAAAAAAGGTGCTTAAAAAGAGATAAAACAGTACAGCTGGAGTTAGAGAATGGCATTGTCCTGTTAAAAATCACAAATCTGCAGCATCACTTTTGCTATTCAGCCTGCCTCATAAAGGCCACTAATGGTATTACTCATTGCCAGCTGCGAGTTACCCTTTGAGAGTGACCTTGTGTTAAACAAATTCCTTCTGATTTGGTTGGTAACATGTCAAAATATCYCATTTCAGAGAAGCTGGTGAAAAGGAAATAGTTGAGAAAATCAGAAAATGCTTTCCTGTCACTAATGGGGGTCCAGCCTATTGCACTAGACCAGTCTAGCACAGTGATGCACATACTGTGAGCACAGCAGATCCTCAGACCAAATATTCTGCTCTAYAGACATCTGCAACCATATGATTGCTACTTGGTAATAAAAATAGCCTCTGCTCAGCAAGAAAACTTTAGGCTGAATCAGATGCTGACTTCAAAAGCTAATAGTGTTCTTCAGGGTTCCTGGTTTGATCTGATCCCAGACTGGGCATGGTCTAGGTATGGACCTGCCCCAGAAGTCCTCATTACTTCCCTTCTGGTAAGTTCATCAGTTCAGATAAAGTCTGTCTTGGGTACTTGTTATATCTGATGTTGGTAATAAGTACTAGTTGACTAAGGAAGGGGCTCAAATTTGCATTTAAATAACTTGACATTTTCTCTTTAAACATACTTAAACGCTGATCTTGTGAACATGGTACCTTTAAGTTCTCATGTCTGCAGTTTTGGAACTCTTTTAAGAGTTATTACCRCAATAAGACATTCTATCTAGAAATTTCTTTACAGACCTACCATGCTCTATGAATCTGTAATGCTCAGAATCAAATTATAAAACCACTGGATTTTTTAATGATATCATGAAATAAGAAACTTAAGTAATAAATTCCTATGAGTAACCTTTTTTACATTTGATACTTCAAAGCACAGAATATTAACAAATGTCTTGTGTGCTACTGGGAACTGCATAAATAATAATAATAATAGTAGGGATTAAAGCAAGTTCTGGTGGTAAAGGTCAGGAGTAACTGAAATAACAGGGTAATACCTATAGAATGGAACAATAAAGTTTTAAGCTTGAAAGCATATATTGTTATTGTTTTAATCAAATTGCAGTGGAGAAACTGACAAAAATGTATAATTTATGAATACAATAAATGTGATATGTAAAAGAGCCRTAGGATGTTAAAATATTAGCCAGCATTCTGGTACATTGGCCCTTCTGGATCCAGATGTCTTTTTTTTATTAATTATCTATTTTCTAAGTAAGATTTTTTTTATTCTTTTACATGTATTTGCAAGCTAGTGATAGAGCCCTGTAGAGTCAGTAGAAGTCTTCTGTAGACTYCAGATGAAACTTACTTCAGATAAGTCCTCTGGTGGTACCGTTGAGTGATGAAAACCTAATATTTTCACGTGTTCCTTATTATCCGAGCTACTATACAAGCAATGTTCAGAAAATAATGCTCATTTAAACAGTTTTACTCTCAAATGAGACTTAAGTCCAATGTTTTATGCTTACATGGGGATAGGGTGGCAGTACCAAGGGTAGCCCTTGTTGTCCGTGTAGTCTGCAAATGCGATTTCCGTCTTGGTTTTATTTAATATATTTAATATACTTGATATACTTTCAGCCACATCCAACAGCTACAACTGCTTTGCCAGTGCTGTAAAAGCTGTGTAGACAAGAGCTGTGAAGTTAGGAAGCAGATGAATTGCAGAGCACCTTGTGCTCTTTCAAATCCGCTCATCAGTACAGCGTTATTGACTTCATCGACCTGGCAGATATGAGAGTACTTTTGTGAAAATGTACAGCCGGGAAGACATTGTTAATTGTTTCAGTTAAACATCATGACAGACATTACAATTGACTGCAGTGGGGAGAAATGAGTCTATTTTCTTCTGCTCTGCTACATCAGTCAATATTCAATTTCTGCCCCTTCTCAGGTGTCATCTGTCCTGTTCTTGCTGCCTGTAGCAATCATGCATGCAAACTTTTCATCTGAATGTCTTCAAAAATTCATGATGGTTGGAAGTGTAGGAATTTCTTCCACCTTAAAAAAAAAAAAAAAAAAAAGTGTAGGTCAATATTTGCCTCTGCAGTATTCAATATGTCCATTAACCAGAATTCCACAACAGGTATTATGGGCAAGAACTTTCTTAATTAGAAAATGCTTGGAGCGTTGATCTGGCTGATAGCCGATATTGACTTCTAATGTGTCTGGAATCAGGAAATTTCCTCAAGTGCTTGTAGCTAATGATTTAAATAATTAGTCAGGGAGATTGCTCAAGATTGCTGTTGATACACAACATAATGTACTGCTGTTAGCCCAAGAAAAATGACAAGCAAATCTTTAAGAAAAGTTATATTACCTAGAAGTGCTTGGAGGCACCCGAGTCATGGAAAAAAATGTCTTGCTTGCAAGATTAAAATATTTTGGAATATTTTACTTCCAAAATTCAAGTTTTACCTAAACAAATGGGTGGATGAGGAATGACAGAAAGTCCCAGCACTGTTACAGTTTCTCTCTTCCCTTTCTTTAACTACCCACMGCTGTAGCCAGACCTTCATTCTCCTGCAGAACTCTCCAAACTGGGCTCATGCTGCTTTGAGAAGCACCATAGGCAGCAAGCTGTCCCCAGCTCTAAGGAAGAAATGCAATTATTTAGTCCAGAGGGAGATGCTGTGCAAGGGGAGAGCTTTAGCATCACTAGGCAAACTGGAGAAACTCCTGCCTATTCCTGGGCCACATCTGATTATGAATTTGGAAATGCAAACGATAAAAACATGCAGATCACTAGCTAAGATTGTATGTATGATTTTATCAAAATTTGCACTGATCACCTTTAATGTTTATTAAGTTCAAGGCAGCAAAATTAATAGTACTACTACAGCTATATAGCATGAGGCAGCCTATGGTTTTGGTGCTTCAGTTGAAGATTTACAGAAAATCAATGTGTAATCGGAGACAGCCCATTTTTATGGCTTACACTCAAAAGTGAAAGTCTAGTGCCTTTTATTTGTGATACCACTGTGCAATTATCTGTTAATACGAGATATTTTGGAGAAAAGAGATCCTTAACTATCTCTGAATAATTTTCTGCATGGCTTACTTTGTAATTTATTAGAGTTTCAAGCATAGTGATAGAAATATTTAGAACCTTGAAAATTTTACTTCTGTATGTTAAGCACTTGTATACAGATTAGTCCTTATGGGTTTTGCTGTGAGAATTCATTTTAGAATGTTCAKCATTATTATAAAACACAATACCATGTTTACTGGAATCCTTTAATCTTAAGTATATTTTTCTCTGTCTTTGTCTACTTTATCATTGTTTTTAATACGGTTATATTATGGTTTTGCAATCCATGCATACACAGAAATATATAGTAGTCTGAAGAGCACTAAAGTTATTTTCTTTTAATCCACCAAGCATAAAAAGCTGATAAAAAAAAAATCCTGTTATTCACAGTCCAAGAAGTCTTATAAATTATTAAAACTTYACAAATTTCTATGATTTCCAAGGAAGTAAACAGACTGCAAGTTATGCTTTTATAACTCTGTTAAAAGGGAGGAGACGATTCTTGAAAAAAGTTATTAACCAAGGCACTTTATTAAAGAATCTAAGAAGTAAATGCCTTCTCTGTGAGCAACTAGAAATAAAGATTTTCAGGCTGTGTAAAACAGCAGACTGAAAACAGTCAAAACGCTTGGATTTTGCAAGCACCTACTTGCAGCCTTTATAGTCATAAATAACGAATATATCTGTTTTCTGGCTTGTTTTTTCTGTGGTGACTGCAGATCTGGATAATGAAAACCAGTACAACCTCATATGTGCTTTGATCTTCTGCTCCTTGCCCATATTTCTGTCGCTCTTGCTCCACTGGCTTCTCCTCCTCCTCAAAGTCTTTCAGTAACTCTTGGGTACGTCTTTTCCTTGGATACTTTATTTTTGTCTCCATCTGTTCTCCTGACTTTCTTTGTCATCCATTCCAATGGCGAGGAAACGACAGCTGATGAAGAAGTGGTTGTTTCCCAACTAGTAATAAGAAGTGTGTAACTTCCATTAGGTGGATCACACTTCTAACAGCATTCAAGTTTCCATCTTCAAAGACACAGGCTCTGCAGGCAGACTTAAAATCATAGTGCACAAAGTGCAGCTAGCTTTAAAAGCTCCTTATCAAACAGTATTCTTAGCACCTTTTATTGCTCTACCGATACTCATCTTTCAAAGGCATTTTTTTAAGAGAGATATAAGGATTTAACTTTCTGTCAAAGATGAATATTCAAAAGAGTCCACTTAGAGAGGAAAAAAATCCCATGCAGCAAGGGTCATGTTTTGTAGAGCTGACAGCAGAAACACTCAAGTCTTTAGAGTAATATTTGATTTCAACTGCTGGGGTTATTTTCTGTTGAAGTGCAGTCCTGTTGTTCCACAGCTTATTTTTATTTGGTTGAGATGTTTTGCTGTATTTCCAACATGGTCAGAGATGACACTTTACATCCTTAATGCATGCTGTCCTTCACAGTTCCAGATTTAATTCTGTCTTATAAGCTTCAAGACAGAGATAAAGAAAAGAGTCCCCAAGATCAAAGGGGTAGTAGCAGATGAAAGAAAAGTGGAGTATGCCTTCAGGGAATAACAAGAGTCTTGAGGAAAAAGGCACCAAAGATCCAATCACCACCAAACTGGGGAGAAAATTCTCCTGTACAGAGAGAAAAAAAAAATCCACAGAATTATATGATGAAGGACAACTGTTATTTAGGCAAAAGCTAAATTTCTGATGGTGGTTTGAGAAAGTATGTATGCACAAAGAAAGAATTTTTTTTGGCTATCATCATAGAGACAAGATGGGAAATGGTGACATTTAGTGACCCTGCGTTATAGGATTCATTATTTACAACTCTCTTGAGACAAAAGCTAATATAATTTATATTTCTTATCCATGGCTGTGATTTGAAGTATAAGGAACAAGCTTCCTTTTCCAAAATGTTCAGGCTGTGCTCAAAAAATATTCTGTAAGAAATTTAAGAGCATTACACCTTCATGTATTTCCGTTAAGCATAAGAAATGACTTAAATCATGTCACAAATATAAATCTTGTCACAAATACACAAGAATTAGCAAGTGCTGACGTGCAACAAATTGTTTTTCCAAGGAGTGCGTTTAGATAATGAGCACATCGAAGCCTTAATATGGAGCCTATTAAGTCACAGATACTCTTTCTACTGAATTTAGTTGGTTTTTGTCCAGGCTATGGAAGAGGAATAAATATCTGCTATCAAATTCTAGGTCATTACCGCATATTTCTCCAACGTATAATTAGAGAAACTGCCCGCTGGAGATAGCGGGAAAAGCTGGCCCAAGCTTTTCTGGAAATGTGGTGTTGACTAACTCTGCCAGGAAAAAAAATGAGAGCAACTTTTTTTTTGTGGTGAACACACCACAAATGTAAGGGCAGAGCAAACACAGTGAGTGACCTTAGTAAGAGCTGAAGGCTTACTTACACCGCGGGAATGCAACAAATCTTAAATATGATGTTGGACATCTTCTTTGACTATCTTCCAGCTCAGGCGCTAGAAAAATGAACTAGGTTTAGTCCCATACATCTCATCATCTTGGGCTGTTTATCAGAGCACATGATGCTGCATGCTGGAAAGGCATGCATTCCATATTATGGAATTACTTTCACTGGAAATTTTGGGAGGAGGAAGCACTCTAGCAAAAGTCAACAATTTCAGAAATTATTTAAAGGGAATAGCAAAGTGATTCAAAGTATATTCTTCTTGGGCTATTGCGTTACAATAAAAGCATTAGTATTACACAGGTCATTATTTTATCATTAGTTTAATGACATCAGTTAATGAAGGCTTTCAGGAAAGAGTCACACAGCTAGTGGTTATGATTTGTCAGACCATATATTTACATTCAGGAATAAYATGCAGTTAAAATGCTGCCCAAGTAACTGAACAATATATTTTTTCTTACTGATGGAAAATAGTTTTCATTTTATGCATATGGATCTGTTTCCCACTAACTTTAATTTTGCTCAGAGCATATGAATAAGAAAATTTCTGTCAGAAATGATTTACTGTGTTTGCAATTCCACACATATTCTCCTTCCATGCCATGCACATTTCAGTACTAGAAAAGGTATACATTTAACATATATCACTGCTAAAGAGAATATGAAGTGATTAGAAAAAAGGATAAGCATTCAAGTGATGACAGTTCTCTAGAAAAAAGCTTTTTTCAGTTTGTGACTTCTTGGGACTACAATTTGTATCAATAAGTTAGATCAGATGTGAAAAAAAAAACCCACTATGAACTTCTGCAAAATGAAGATATAGCATCTTTGCACCTCTACTAGAAAATTTCAGCAAAGAATTAAGTCACAGTTTTATCTTATTGGATTTTATTATAGGGAGGCTAAGCTTCATAGTGGAAAAGATATGAGTTAATTAAACAAAGCTGTCTGAATTCATTCCTTGTGCGCACGTAGGTATATAAAATACTTTTTTCTTTGAAGAAGTTTAGAGAAGTGGTTAACACTTACTCTGCCTATTAATGGCACGGTACGGCCCTGGTGCAGTGTACCTGCAAAGTAYTGTGCATTAGCTGCAGCTTTTATAGGCCTGCTAGCCTTGCAAGCACCAGAAAGTCTCCAGGGGCAGACTGTGCAAAGAAACCTTAGATGTATTAAATGCCACTTGGCCCCTCTACACCCAATTCCAGCCTAGCTAGCAAAATTAGGATGCACTTAAGCACAAAAGAGTTGCAACTCATTTTGAAGCTGCATTGCTTCAGAAATCTGAATCTACTGCTTGATTTTCCAAATATACTTCTCTTGAATATTCAAACTGAGATGAGAATACAATGGATAAACATATGAGATAGCTGTATGTCACCCMCAGGTTTTAGATAATAGCTTGAGCTATATTTGCATCTGTTTTTCTCCCAATGTTGTCCCTTCTGTAAAGAAATGAATGATTTCACATTCACGTTTTCAGATGATGTTCTACAAATGGGTCTTTCCACCTTTTAAAAGCATTYGCAAATGATTTTGAAAGATTGCTTTTTAGGAGAACATTTAGGACCTGTTAGATATTGCTAAATGAAATCAGAGGCTTTAAATTTGTACTCTTGATTTGTAAATTRTTCTGAGTCATCGCTTTAAAACCGAACGCTTAATGGTTGTTTGGTAAATAATTAGCACCGTACACGCTGAGTAAGTGTTGCCTTCGGTTTGCTGCGATTAAGCACCAGGCTGTTCTCCCTTCTCTGAAGCGCCTTTCCGCAGAACAGCACGGAGCAGCTTGCAAGGTCAATGGTCAAATTGCCAATATTGTGCCACGGAGAATCAAGAGATGGCTTTTCAAAACTTCAGCCATGCAATTTAATAAACAAGCTGGTGCTGTTTGGGGATGGGCAGCTGTTGCCTTGCTGCAAGGTTGAGAAACATTTCCAGGGAACCTCAAAATTTGTTTACAAATTTTTGTACAACAAAATGCTGTTTTTCAGAGCCATCAGATCAGAGTGTTGTTCTTTGAACTGTATTGAAAGAGATGGCAGACAGCAGTCAAGGGCTTCATATACTTCACACTACTTCAATGTGTATGTTGTCCTACAAAGATCAGTATCATTTTCATCATGTATCCCCCTCTTATGCAGATATGGAACAAGGGAGACCTTAGTTGTCCATGTTGTCAGTATTGCCCAGTATTTCCTGCTTCGTGCAGGAGCAGAGCCATGGAGAGCAAGGTCACTGACTGATTTGATCCTCCAAAATGGCAGGAGAGGAACTGCAGGCGCAACCAGCCCAGCAGGGTCTTCATTTATCCGTGGTGTGGGAATGGAAACATTAACCATCTCCCCTGGATTATCCCTTGTGCGTCTCAGATAACATTCTCTGATCTTTAATAGTTTAATCTCTGAAAGAAAAGGAGGATGATTTTATTTGAAACTCTTGTTATAATGAAATTGCAATTTTTTCCCTTAACTTTCTCCCTAGTTTACGTCGTCGTATTTTTCATCTGCGGCCACGAAGAGAGAAGACAGTGTTTGTTAAGCAAATCATCAGGATTTCTTCTTTGTAAGCTCTCTGTGGATTGAAAAGCCCCTGTGCTGTTTGCCTTTATTCTGTGAACGTGTTTTAATACCTGCAGAGACCCTGAGCCATACAACTCTGTGAAGCACTTACAGGAGACATTAATTGAAATGAGAAGGAGCAGTTCTTGAATGCAGCTTCTTGCTCAAAACCTGAAGTTCAGCGCCTAGATTGACTAGTATATTAAAAAAAAAAAAACCCTGCATTATACCAATAGCATTGGTAGATTTTTATTGGTAGATTTCAACTCAGAAAAAAAAATATTCATCAGGAGTACACAAATGCAATGCAAACTTCTCCAAGGATCTGGAAATAAGTTAGTTTTCTGAGATTATTAACTTTTGGGGTATTTATTGCAATATCATTTACTCTTCCAGAGGAATCARAGTTGAAGATAGCWGAGACTTGGAAGATTTTGTTGCTGGCTTTTGGCATTTCTCAGCAATCTCTCTAACTTATTCCCTGGTGTATCCCAACTTCAGCAGTCTGAAGAAAGAACTGGGTTCTTGGTAGGAAACTGGGACACTTTAACTGAATCTGCCAAACAATATTTTGTGCTTTTTTTTTGAACTTTGTGATGAAAGTCAGAATATTTATTACAACAAAAATAAAAGTAATGGTATGTGCTTACGTGTGGAGCATATATTTATACTTTAAGAGAGCCAGTTAAGAATGACACTTAATGAAGTAATTTCTAACATTAAATCTTGATCCTTACTTTTAATAATTCTTATCTAAAAAAAAACGATTCCACCTACATATACCATCATCGCAGGGTTCTAAGAAATAACAAACAAACAACAATTTTAACAAATAGCAAATACAAAGGTGAGTGTAAACACTGCTATTTCACTGGCTGTTGAGGAAAACAAGGGAAAGCAAATGGAAAACTTCTATTTTGTTCCAGTTAAGGGGTGAATGGTAAAAGTTTTTGCTACATCCCACAACTGTTCTAGGTTTCTACCTAAAGTGGGAGAGATGATGCGTCGTTAGCACCATCAACCCTGCCTGCAGGAGCACCTGCTCAGGCATCAGATGCAGGAGGAGAGGACATCTCTCTGAGGAACTTTCCTTGAAAGAGCTCTGCTTTCAAGACCAAAAAAATCCAGGTTTGAATAGATGACCTGAGCTTCCTAAGCTTGTACTTTTCAATAGTTAACTTTTACTGCCTAGCGGTCCTCAACTAATAATGTTATAAACATTTCTTTTTAAAGAAAGGCAGCCCCAACCCCAAACGTGCTGTTTGTCTGGCAGAGCGAGGCGTTGGGAGCTGCTTTCTAAAGCTAAAAGGAGAGGGCAGAGCTTAGGGGAAAAATATCGTAGTCAATATGGGGGTCAAGTCTGGGACAGCACTGTTCATTTTCGTATCCATCCTCAGGGAATGGTTTAGCACAATCGGACGCTGCAGCGATTTAGCGAGCGCTTAGTGATTTGTGTGAGACATCATTCAGGTTCATGTGGGGGCTGTGGTTAAGACTCATCACTTTTTACACATGCAAGGAACATAAATTTAGCATCCCCAGATCTAAGCCACTTCTTCTGTCTCCCTAAAATGCCATCTACTGCCTCATGTTCTTTTCCCACTTTTGCAATAATTAGCTAATTTGTGCTTCACAGGCTTCAGTAGAGCTGCATTCATTTCAGCAGAGGAGAATCGTTTTGCATTAGGTAAGGAAAAGTTCATGAAGTTTCCCTGACTGACAAGATTTATTTTATAAATAATCATCATCATCAAAGCATAGGGTACTTCAGAGAGAGCTGCAAGGGATTTGCTTTGGCAATCATTTGGTGAGAGACGATCATTTCCAGCTAAAATTTCATTTCTTGCTCTTTTTAAAGTGTCATTATAGGTTAAGGTATTTTCTTCTACAAAAGCATGGCCAGACACACTTCTTTAGACACATGTCTTTATACAACAAGCTGAGTGTTGAGGGATTTCCCAAGACTAGGAAGTTTGTATCCAGTCAAGCTAATTAACAAATAACAAATRACAAATTATGGGTAGTCTGAATTTGATTAGATGCCTAAGAGAAGTGATTTTATGTATGTTTCTCCATCTCCAGGGACCCTGTCCGCCTCAAATCTCAAGAGTTTTCATGAATTTCTGTGGCTGAGAGTGAATTTAGGAAGGTGGTAACTGCTTACAGTGATGCAGGAACCCTGCTGGCATAAAACTACTGCAAATTGCTCTTTCCCCATGTTTTCCTTTCTCTATCACTGAATCTATTTTGTTTTCCTTTCTGAATTTACTTAGGTCAAGCAGTCCTGAGTGCCTCACTTTGAACTCCACGATATGTGTGTTCAGATTTTTTGAAGATGGTTTCTACCACCTTGAGAGCAGTGGCTGAAAAACAGGACACACTGCTTTTGTGGACAGAAAATTCCTGATGCTTCAGTTGCAAGACATTTTCTGCCTATGGCAAACCTGTATAGATAGATTCTTTTCTCCACTCAGAGGCCAACCATCATCCATCTGTAAAATGAGGTGCTATTAGTGCTCTGCTTAATAGTGCTRTATAGCCGTATCAAACAGACATTCTTGAATTAGGTCTTACTGACATGATGGGCTGAAATTTGGTGTCCTTTCTTGGGCAGAATTTCAATTCATTTCTCACTGAACAAGACATGCAGGACTGGTTCCATTATTATAAGCATATTTGCCAGTAATAGATACCCTGAAGGTCTGACTTAGAGGGCTGTTAAAACCTGAGAAAATTGTATTGTGCCTGCAACATTAAATGAGGTCTAAGTCCTTTTTGGTCTGGAAGTGAGCAGATTTTTAGAGTCTGTGTGACAAAGCAGGACTCTCTTGAGTCATGTTGGCCTCAGGTACTGAAAGCCAGCATTGACATTCAGTCCAAGTGCTGCAGAGTCATGATGCTGGGGAATCCAACCAGCTCCACGCTGCCTATAGCAGTTTCAGGGTACCGACCTGCAGTTAGCAAGTGAACGGAGCCTGAAGAACCATACATCAACTTTCCAGCTTGCAAAATAATCAGTGCCAGGGAGTCTTGAGTTCTTCCAACTGAAAAAGGACAAATCTGGAGCATTCAAGGTATGCTGTGATTCAGACGATGATTCAGATATATWTTTTTTTTCCTCTAGTAATAACCCAGGGCAGGTAGCAGCTATAGAGATCAATCCTTTCTCTCACAAAATATGTTTCATTTGTTCCTCAAGGGTGAATTGTTAAAAATTGATGATTGCATAAGTCATCCATGCTAATGCTGTTCAGGCATTCAGGAGAAGGAACTGAAGGAAGGGTAGACATATCTTCCTAACTTTGGGTAGCTGTCTCATGTACAACCTTTGAGAAAGGACATGCTGTAAAGTGTGCACAGCACCCCTCCCAGGCCACTTAGCTCACTGCTAAAAAAATGGGCAATTTTCCATTTTTTCCTATGGTTTTAGGAACCTTGGTCTTAGCATGTTCTTAGTTTCAGCAACTTATGATATTACCCATTTAGTAAAGTTGTACCAGAGCGCTCTCATGTATTCAGACCCTTCCTTTAAAACAAACAAACCAAAAAAAAAACCAGAGTTTAAAAAATCTAAGGCTCCTTTAGTGGATGGCAAAAGGAATTGGAACCATCTGGGCTGAAACAGGCCCACCTGTGAAGCAAGACTGAGTTCAGAAGGTGGAGTAGGAAGCTTTTCTAATAGCATAGGATTTCTTGGCTGTCTTGAGAAWATAAGCATTAAAGATTTAAATCTTTTGCTAAGGTGCTACTGAAAGTGAGATACAGTGCACGTCTTTCTTGTGTGGCCAATTATACCAATTATGAGAGCAGTTGTGCAAAATAGCAGTTAGAGATGTAGAGCTGTAAACTCAGAATTTTGAAAAGATCTAAATTTCACTTTCCACGCTCCTATTTACTCCTGTCTGTAATGAAACAGTAAAGAGGGAAGGAGTGGGTCCCAGTGCTGCATCRCTCTTGTCAGTCCTTTCCCATAGAATTCCTGTTTAAATTTAGCAAGGCTCTCTTCATGTCTCTGTCATCCCTTTGGTGCTTTGGCTGCCTGGTAGACTCTAGCAATGGAAACTGTACTAATTCATCAGTTAACAAAGTTGTCAAAAGGAGGTAATTTGGGGCATATAGAGATCTTGGTTGGGATTAATGAATATCGCAGTCCACAAAGCAACTTAGTCATAAGGTTAAAACAGGATTCCAAGTTTCTAATTTTGCAAGATCAGTTCACTAWAGAAACCCCAGAGGTCTATGAGGGTTGAAGTCAGAAAAGAGGCAGTTTCTGGGAAAAGGAAGCTAAGGTGGAATCTTGGAAGAGAACGTGGTGTACCCTATTTTTAGAGGTGACTTAGTAGATGTAAGCTCAATATGCAACAATATAATTGCAGTAGGCTGTCTAGGCTAAACAAAATAGTTTTGCCCTTTTACCAGGCTTAGGATGCTTAAAGAAATTTTTAGAACAAAAAACCAAACTACTCAGAAAGCTTCTGGAATTTGCTATACATTATATCCTTTCTATGATCTGAAAGATTTGTAGTTTAAAATGGTTTCACTTTGATTTCTTAATGCTATAAATTATAGACAAGTTGTCTGATAAGTAGGGAAATACTAGCTCTGTTTAAGGCAATTAGCAAGATATATATGGAAGGGCAAAGGATTAAATGTACATTTGCTGCACTGTGGTCCAGGAGCTTGATCTTCTCTGTCCTTGAAGGCCAGAGAGAGACAGATGGCGGGTGCCTATGGCCTACTGTTAGGTCATTGATTATATTCCATTAGGAACGATTAGGTCAGACGTTAGCTATCCTTTTTCATGAGGACTAATAAATCTACGAAATCACGCCAGGTTGAAAAGAAGATAAAGTCATGCTTCATGTTGATCATACTCTTCTTTTGCAGCTAGACTAGAATTTTCTATTCAGCCAAAAAAAGTGATTCTGGATATAGCTCAGATATTTCTAACTTCTGACAATTAATTTTATTTTTGGCATGTTTTCTGATTTTTGGGAAACATAATGAGATTGTATGTGTTACTCTGGACATGACATTATTCTATTTTAATGGAAGAAGAAATTATTGAAATTAATCACAGGTCCATTTTAATCTGGGTAGTGAAAGATATGCCCAGAGGAGAGCATTTGCCATTAGTCCTTTAGATAATATGGGAATGAGACCCTCTAAAATAGTTCTTGCCTCGAAAGCTCTTCTGGTCACTGTTTTGCCATTTTTAGGAAGACTCTTTGCTGAAATGTTAAAGGACAGCAAAGTTTATGCCGAATTTAAGATGAAGTCTGGACTTTCCATTCTCCTGATTGAGAATCCCTTCTGCATCAGTGACCTTAAGCATGAGCTAAGAATAGAATAATTTTGGAAAATGTGCTATTGCAATTAAAAAAAGCTAAATATTTCAAAGATCAATGTTAAAGAAACTTTACTAAAACAGAATATATGGAACACAGTAATTTAACTAAAAATTATAAGCATAAATATTCCACAATATCAATGCATTGCTATATATATTGCAAAATATATAGGCACTATATATTTTTAAACTCAAGGACAACAGAGAATATTTCTAATGCTCAACCTTTTTAAATTCTAAGGTATTAAGGAACACTAATGGACAGCTGGTTTCAAAGATTAAACTTCAAAGCAACAAAACACTATCCTGCATTCAAGTGACTCCAGGTAGAAATGTCAATCACTTGCCAAATTCAATGTAGCCTATTAAGGCTGCAGTATCATGTACTCACAACACTTAGGGTAACACAAAGTTTTGATGATCTTCACCCATCCTAGGATAAAGACAAAATACATGTCTTGTTGGAGTATACATGAAAATGTGTCCCTGTTCTGGRTTCACAACTGTCCACTATAATCAATGCTGCGTGAGGTCTCTCCATGCAGAACATCTTGTGTGAAGGTTCATGGCTGATCATGGAAGCTCCATCCTTGCTGATCATCCTTGAGCACTGAACCGCTGGGCAGCAATATGTTAGTTAGAGGTACTTGATGGGTAGGAAACATATTCTTGAAAATTGCTTCTCAGAAAAAAGTTTTGGAATATCCCAATATCTTTGAATTCCTGCAGCTCATAGGGACTTTATAGTCCAAAAGACATTGGCTTACCCAAGTGATTTATATTGATGACATAGAAAAATAGTCAACCACTTGCTGACTGTATGGGTAGCAAACAGCAGGAGGAGAACAGCAAACATTTGATCTAGCTTTTTTGAAATCTTTGATTTATCACTACTAGATGTGACTGAAATCCCATTCTCCACTTCTTTCTTTTTTCTTCTGTTTTCACTTTGCTTCCCTTTTCTAGTCTTTTTTCTTTCTATTCTCCCTTTACTTTTCAAAAAAAATCTAAAAAAGAAACAAAGTATAATGAAAAACTACACCAGTTAATTTCTAAATCCATTTTTTCCAAACATGAACTTGTGGGGATACATTTTTAATATACTGAATCATTTCTTAATTAGAAGAGTTTGATGCCTTTGAGGACTCYAGGTGGTATGATCAAAATTCCAAAAGTATTTGCATACTTCCAGACTGCTTTGAAAATATATATCTGCCGTTAACAAATGGGTCAAGACATGTAAAAGCTGGAAAGCTGAAAGGATGTTCAGTTGTTTAATCAAAGAGCAAGATAGGAATTGAAAGCAACTAACAAAGTTTGAGCAGCTGCCTTTAGACAAGACTACAGTAAATGTGACAGAATAATACATGCAAACACATTGAGAAAATGTATTTATTTCCTGTGAGTTGAAGATACAAGTCATCTCATTGGTGCAGTTGGTTATCTTTTTAAGGACTGTAGGGTTGATTATTCCTATTGTTCTTTTCTGAAATTAAATTTAAAAGTTAACTCATGCCATCTTCATAATTAGTTCTAGTACCTATACATACCAGTCACTGCTGCTACAATTTCCGTAAAACAAAACCAATACTTGTTTCTGTTTTGGAAATTTGGAAGCTTTGTTGAMAGGGCAAAAAGTTTTCACTGCAAGAATTAATTTGCTGCCACGGCACTTGCTCAGCAGAGCAGCAATGCTGAAGTTACTTAGCATGATGTATAAYGATGTATATTAACAGGTAGGCTAAGCCATGCCCAGGTGAATCAAATGCTGTTCCAGCAGCATCCCTTTTGCTAAGGGAACATGTGCACGACAGGACTGTTCACATCACTAAATATGCAAAGTTTGCTGCTTTATTGCCACAGGAAGAGCAAAGCACAGGAGAGACAGAACTTGTCCTTAAGAGAGAAAAGGATGAGTCAAACTCGTTCTTGTAGTAAATCTGCTGATGTTGAAAGGCTACATTAGAAAACTACTTTATTTTAGGGCCAATGTTATCACAAGCAATGACAAGGGGTTTTGTGTCATATTAGCACCTTATCAGGATGCTCATTCTCTACTATTGAGGATTCTCTTTCGTCAATGTGCTCTGCCCCAGTGGCTGCAAACAGTTTCAATGTTAGCAGCACTTTTATGGGAAAACTCTGGGTTGATCCCAGTTAAGCAAAAAATTTCAAAGAAGATTTGATATGAGGAAASTTAAATGGTGTACAATATTTAAATATTCTTATCTCAGTTATATATCTGCTAGTATTTTGCAATCTATCTGCAATCTGGAAGGATTGCCTGTTACTAGATCCTTYGGTACACAAAGGTTCCTCAATCTTGACTTCTTGCTGAAGTCARTAGAATAGCTATTTATAAAAACAAATCAGACTGCTTTCAGCTTAATCAAAGACACAAGAATTCAATTTGTCCAACAACCCTTCTGAGAGCTGATAAGGTCTACATGAAACATAGAAATTGGGGGTAAAAAATGTTGCTGATTGCTAATAAGAACACAATCATACTTTTTTTCAATGATCTTTGTAATGGCATGAGGAATGTGCTTAATTATATGATCCCATCTATGCTACCACTTTGTGTAATTTCTAATATTGATAAAATAATTGTTAAATTAATGTTAAACTTTATAAATTTTAATGAATGTAGGAGTAAGGAAGGATAGAACAACATAAACATTTATAGTGCCAGTATAATTAGTCTCATCTGTTATTGATGTGAGCTAGTTAACTAGTCTTTCAAAATTATAAAAACATAGTGGAAAAAGCAAAGTAAATARAGAAGAAAACCTGATAACAATTCAGAAGGAAAAAGGATGGTAGGATGGTAAGAGTTTTCTTTGTTTTCATTTTTCTTGGGAGTAAGCTATTATTCCTTGGTAAAATGTAGCAGAAAAGATTAGACATGCTTGTTCACACCAAGCAAAAATAAGTCCTTAAGATTCCTTGTGTTTAGTTACTTTACAAAGGGGGACAAAAGAGAAGATTATACTTTGAAACTGGCTTTACTCCTTCAAATGTAAAAAAGATTGTGGCTGTCAACCTTGCAAATCATTGCAACTATTCAACTTGTAGAATTTTAYGTGCAAATAAGCATGTAAAAGAAGTTCTACATCTTGGAAAATCAAAGGACTTAGAATCTTCTGAAATTTAAAGTTTCATACTTAAATGCAATTTTAATGATAAATACAAATACTTACGCATATGTGTCTTTTTTATAGTACACTTCTTGCACTTAAGCTGCACTTACAATATGCATGAAAGATTTTTGGTAGTAATATATGCTTACTAACATATTTAACTGACTGAATTGTCCTTTAAAGGAATACAGAGTAATCTTATGCTTGTAAATGAAAGAATACATATTTGTTCTTTCAGAATTTTTCTTGACTCTCAAGAAAATAAGTCTTAGAATACAATCCGTATGTGGACATTACAGATAGAACTTTAGAGTTTAGACAATCTTAGATGGTGATGGAAAGTCTATAAATTTCCAAAACATTTACCAAGGTAGCAAACCCTGCGGTGTCAAGCTTGGGCAAACCTTTCAGTTATCTACTAGCTTTTTATCTTATCCATTTATCTTTCTTCTCCCAGCCTCTGTGCTGCCTGTTTTCTTCATTTGTTTCTGTCCACAGAGCCTGAGCTGCTGAGCTTGAAAGGGTCATTTTGACCAAAGCCTTGAGCACTGTGTGACCCAGGCAGAGCAAGAATTCTCTTTCCTTCACACTCTCCCATCAACAAATATGGGGAAGAGGCTGAAAGGAGAAAGAAAAAAAAATCTTATTTTGCAGACTTTTAAGCCAAATAAAAGGGAGTTTTAACTTCGGTTCATATACATTGTCCCTCACACAAGAAGGTTTTCCTTCTTTCCAGAAGATGTGAAGTGCCTTTCCTCTTGCAGAGAGCAGCATGCCCTCCCTTGGTTCCTGAGCTCTCCAAAATAAAGAATAAACTTTGTGGGTGAATAAGCACCGCCTGGTTGATCACTAGGGACAGGATTCTGGCTCCTAGTGCAAATTAGTTGCAATACAGAGAGCTATAGATTGCCCTTCATGGGTGCAGTGAAAACAGGTGCTTTTGACCTGTCCAAATGCAAGGCAGAAGTTCTGAGCTGTCTGCATTAGAATGTCGGATAAATATTAAATTGATAGTTAGACATAAGAMTTGTGATTTAACTTGAGAAGTTACGTGTAAATAATTAATTTTTATTATCAAAATCAAGAATGCCYTGTAATATCACCACTCTGAGTTCARATCTCCCTTGGCTTTAATATTATATGACTCACGATAAATATTTAAATATTTTTATACATTTTCTGCTCTAAAGCATGCATATCTTTGATGTGATTMAGACCAATCATTCTGTTTTCAAATTACAGATATATTATTTAACTTCTGTAGAGACTAGGGAGCTAGAGAACTTTTATAATGGAAAATCATCTATGATAGTCCATTCTGTGTAAAACATCTGTGTTCCCCAGTGCATGCAAAATGTAGCATGCTTTTGAAAKATAAGAAGTCATGGGAATGCAGGAATGACACTGAAACAGAATTGCTAAGCAAGAAAAAGCTTTTTTGCTTTGGGCTCGGAGCTTTAGATCCATTGATCTTGTTTGTGCAAACCTGGCTGCTTATTTCCTAATAAACTAGATATCAGTCCCTCTCATAGGAGCTACMGCAATATGCACAAGGATGACACTAGCTTAAAGCAAGAACGTTTTACTTAAATCTTCTATAGAAAAAAAAATCGAAAACACATGTTTGTCCAATTGCTACAGCAGGAAGGAGTAGTTTACAGGGGAATAAAAACAAAATGAAGGAAGCCCCTTCAAAAATAGTCTTMGTCTGCTAACAATATCTTCACCACATACTTCAGCTTACTATGGTTTGGCAGCTGATTTTCATTGGTTATGTTGACCAGTATTGCTTCATTGTCTCTTTGTGATCCTTCACCCTGTTATTTTCTTGTCGTATCTTGTCTTACATATCAGTAACGCATCAGTTAAACATCAGTAACTTCTCAAGAGCTAGCTCTAGCTCCTAGCTAAGCTTGTTGAGCTCCAGATGCTAAGAAGTTCTAACCACAGTACAGGATTTGGTCTTATTTGTAGGTAAAATGATGATCAAAGAGAAATGTTAGGCTGAAGTAAACAAGGCCCATATTGAAATAATCCTTGATCAAGAGAGAATGAGTGCTTCTCTAGACCATGCAATCGTACCTTAGTTTCATACTGCAATAATGTGCTTTTTTACTTTATCAACAATTTCATATAGCTGAGTTTTGCTTAAAGCAGAGTCGATACCTTTGTACTACCAGGAATCCATCTGGAGCAAAATGCAGATTGTTGAYTTTGAATTGGTGGGGCCATGAAGCCAAAACACATGTGGAAAAAAAATATCATCCCAAGACAGAAGCAAGCTAGTCATCTTCCCACGGTATGTAGGAAGTACTAGTATTATGATATGTGTATATTTATTTTATTTACCTATTATCGCTGAGATAGTTGATAATAGTTACCAGAATGTGTGATAAACTGCGAGAATATTTTTTCATTTGTACCCTCTACACATTGCTGTCTCTCAAATCCATCAAGTGTCCTTACTTTCCTGCTTTCATCCTCYGCTCCAGGGAGGAGAAAGACCTGAGGTAGCCTCTGCATCTCAGAAGCATGTGAGAAATGCTTTGCTGTGCTAGGTCTCGTCCCACGGGAAGCATACAGGAACATAACTCTTTACTCTGTTATTACCACAGGCCACTTGTGGTTTACATCTGCTGCCCATTAAAGTTGAGAAGATGGGAACTTTGGTGACATCAGATACTGTGCTTTTAGTACAGACATGTAAACCTTAAAACTCATTGCCTTTTCCCAAAGTGACTTTAAAAAACCCTCCCTCTGTCAGTCGTATATAACAGTAGCAATCTTCGAGAAGTCATTTCTCCTGAACTGAAATCCTCAATATGCCCGTATTGTGTGGCTATCAGTGTGTATATGTATTAAATGATACCCAGTAACATTTAAGGATGGGATAGCCCTTAAACTACACCATTTTGAGCCAGATTTTTGTTTTCAGTGTCTTCCCTCTCAAGGGAAATTGAATATTTGTCATGTCTCTTGTAAAAGATTATCACGGCTTCCCATGCTGGAAGTACTGACAAAATATATCCGGGGAGATTTAGCACAATAAATAACTTATGAGCTTGTAGACTAAATACATTTAGTGAGGAAGTGAGATGAAAACAGACATATATCGACTGCGTGTTTGCYGAATTAGGGAAAATATCTCCTTACTTCACACAGCAAGAGAAATTATTTTGTGTTTTCTTCAATCTACTATCAGCACCTTCAAAATTTAGGAAAACGAATGGAGGCTGGATGGGTACAGGTATGGGATGCTTGTTTGGTGCCAGCCCAAGCACGCAGCAGAATATTTTCCCCCAGAGGTAGATACAGAAATTGTCAATACACAAMGAAAAGTATCATATTACTTCTAAAGGGAAGAAGTAATTTATTCATTACTCAACACTGGCAGAATTTAAGATTTGGCTTACAGTGATTTTTTCTTTTTTTTTTATTTGTAGGGAAAAAAATGCTTGCGTATAAGCATTATGAAGTAAAGGTTTCTTATTCTTATATCTATTCCAATGGGAATGACAGTCATCAAATATATTACTGTGAATATGGCCTGCGGGAGCTGGTTTAAAAGCAAACATATCCCTTTCTTCCCCAATCTCATGTGAGTAAATATAGCTGTCCTACTTTGGAAGGAGAGGCGAAGGAAAACTGAAATCACTCCCAGTGTTTGCAGTACAAGAATACAGAGATCCCTTTATGGCAGAGTTTCAAGGCAGCAATCTGAAAGTGTTTTGTAAGAAAGAGATAAAGATACATTTTTGAAAGCTACAAAATCACAGTAAAAATCAACAGATTTTAAACTCAGTCCCTTTCCACTCTGGAAAAATCTGATTCCTTAGATTATCTCACCCAATGTTACTTTGAGAGGTTACTTCCATTTGAGCTTGTTGTGATAAAATCAGCTTTCAGAGGCTTTCAGATGTTACTTCTGTAAAAAATTATWGTAGTTTTGTGCGTTCCCATCCAAATTCCCCGATAAGCATAAATTCCTACATATATTTGTACATGCAGGGCTATGCCTTGTGCCCCTACAATGAATGTAGTTTAAAAAAATGAATTCTCTAGAACAGTTTATCTTTTCTGAACTTTTCCAACACTGACTGGGTCATTTCAGGGGAGCTTATTGAGGAGTGAAAGAACACTCTGTTTCCTTGTTGAATCTCTGCTCAATAGCAGGAATTTCCAAGTCTTACATTTCTCTCTAATTCCCACTTGAACAGAGCTTGCACTTCTGAGGTATGAGATGTCTCTAACTGATAAAGATGGCAAGAATTTCATGTCAGCCCCAGAAAGCCTTTTTATCTTTAATCTCCCTCTGTTTTTTCCCCTGTGCTTCACAATCTGAACAATCAAAATTGAAAAGGTAACTAAAAGAAAGCATGGAAATATTGCCACAATGTGGAGGGTCTTAAAGTCAATGAGCCACGCAACTAAAGGCAGTGAAACTATTATGAGAACGTAGTAAAGAAACAGCTCCTGTTATTTTTACGACATCCATTGCATCTTGGGAGAATAATATCACATTTTAAAGAACTGCCTTTAAGCAAAAGAAGGTGAGCATTTTAGAAAAGCACTAATAAGCAAAGAGGCAACTCCCTCTACTACTTTCATGGAAGGGAAAATGTAGATGATCACTGCTGATGCCACAGAATGTAAAAGAAGATACACAGCTCGATCTCAGGGCTTTCAAGAAATGTATCTTAAGAAATTCATAGCTGGTGAGGTAGGGGTCTGATCTCTATTACAAAGTCTTTTTTCTCTTTATTTTTTTAAATAGAATCTTCAAATGATTTTCAAATATAGGTATATATGAGATCTGTTGATTAATAGACCCTGTACTTCAGCAAAGTCATTTTCCGCCCTGCAGACATTTATAAGAACAAGACATTTTTAATGTTAGTTATGATGGTTCTTGGGAGAACATTTACTTCTATGTTACATCTATCAGTGATCATATAAGTTGCATTTTCAGCACTATTTCAAAACCAGATCAAGAAATGACTGTACTTATGGGAAACATTTACATAAACACTTTTAAATCTGAAATTTAAACAGTAAGAAACCATAGAAAAAGTAGACTTGATTTCTCTCAGTCACCTAATGCCAAATGAAAAAGTGCTTTAAAGTGCGAAAATTGGTCATTGCAGGATTCAGACTTTTTGAAGAAAAAATTCCTTGTCATTTGCCTTTGCTTTATGAACCACATTTTTTTTTCTTTTTTTTTTTTTTTTTTGACAGTTCCTGGTGTCTACTTTAAACTCATTGCTGTCTGCTTCCACTTTTTTTATTCCTATTTCCTATGCATGCAATTTTCCTGCAGAGCTGCCTTCTAACTGGCTTAGCCAGTCTGGACAAGACAGCCCCGTTCCCCTCTCCTGAGAGACCATCCAAACCCTGCGGTTATCCATAGCCAGTGAAATGCTTTGCACTGCCCTAACATTCTGTGCTGTTTATGACAGTGGTTTCCTTTCAGAGCCTTTTTCTGGATCTTCTTTTCACCTTTTAACCCAATCTTAAAGGTCATTTTGTATTCCTTCCTTCAGGATGCTTCAGTATCCTTCCTGGACACATTAAAAGCTACAACCTGTGAAGCAGCTTGTAAAGCAATATTGCTAGAGCAGGCGGGCAGCATCTTCATTGTATCAGGTGATTTTTTTACATTTTTAGAAAATATTTGAATACCATCAGCTATGTATAACTACTTCCTTTTTCTGACTGTCATAAATCTGAATTTTTTTTTTCTGATGTCAGTATGTAAATTATACAGATTATAATTTTATTCTGTGAACTATATGGATTGCCACAGAATCTTCTGGTATCTTCTGATTCTTAGGAACTGTTTCCAGGTGGCCATTTTTTTGCCTTATTGAAACTGGTAAGGTGACAAATCCCAAATCAAGTTGATAAGAAAATCCTCAGCTGCTCTGGTCCCCTGATGCTTTTGTTCCAGAACCTGTATTTTATCTTCCTGCTTGTATTCAATTTATAATTCCTCCAGAGGAACAAGAAATCATGGCACATCTACAGATAAGTCACTGTTCATCACTGTGCTGCATGAGAAAGAAAACTTTGCACATCCTATTTTCAAAATTCTGAAACATTTTTTTTTTCTCCTGCTTACTTGCCAATGTTTTGGTCCCCTACTTAATATATCTCAGTGTTGAGGTCAGAATTCTTTCCAAAAAGGCTTTCAAAGAACAGAAAGTTTGAGCAAAGAACCTAGACCCAGTAATAAACTGCTATGCAGCACTCTTAACACGTCTTTATTAGAATAAATATGAGCAATTTCAAAACTGCTAAGGAAAATTAATATATAGAGACCATCATCTAGAGGCATTAATACCACTCAAGGGAACTGGTGAGACTTACACCTATAATTTAGTGTAGTGTCAGTCTTTTAGAGTAACAACAGCAGCTCGTAACAGCCACGAGGACTGAAGACCCATCAAGCCTGTTGAACAAACTCTTATTTGTTTATTTAATGTTGTTGTTTACTAAAGCCATTTGTGTTTAAACATGGATTTGATCCTTCACAGGCCTTGTTAGCCTTTTATTTGATTATTCACACAGCATTACCTTTTATTTGATTATTTACAGAGCATTATCTAGTCAATCTTTAAGCATCCTCAGTCCTTCTTAAGCTTACAAGACCTTCAGAAGCTCAAATCTCCAGTCTCACTTTGTTCATAAATCAGTCCAGACCCCAGAATTCACCTGCAGAGGGGAGATACGGGTGCACCATTCCCTATAGTTCAAGTGACTGATACGCTAGGATGTTGGCTTCCCAGCCTCATGTAGACTGGATTTCCACCTTTTGAATTATCTTGCTATACTGAGATTTCCAATCRATGTCTTCCATCTAAATCCTTGAAGCAGGGCCTTAGTTGAAAGACTTTGGATGCCCATGTTCACARTGGAATCAGACAAGTAATAGGAATTATTTTTAAGAATGTGAAAGCAGTTCCCTCTCTGTGTCTGTGAATGATTACACTGATATTTCACATTTATGTCTATATCTAAGGTACATCTCAGGAGGTTTTTCATGCTGTCCATGTGTATGATATTACAGAGTTGATGGGGACTGTATTGCTCTTATGAATTATTTTCATGTAGGGCTTCTAGGTTAGAAACTGAGCTCASAACTTCCAGCACAAAATGCGCGACAACTACAGAGAAATAGACAGCCTCTGTCTCAAGACCTCATAGACCAAAGACACGAGAGAAAGGTAGGAAAAASCAAATAACCATTGTCGTTTAGTAGATGAGAATGTAAGTAAACAGACGTGCATTCTGATAAACTCACTATCACTGTGTACTTTTTAAAGGATATGATTGCCTTGGCCTGCATTAGATGAGGTAGCATGATTTAAAAAGATTTGCACATTTGTGATAGAAATAGGAATCAATCTTTTTAGTCTCAGTTCACTGTCCTTTTTGCTAGTGTCTCTATTCTCTGCATTTTACTTATGACTTTTCCGAAGCTGCRTTTCCAAGTATGAAATTTTATTACAGTCAAAGTTGATGCAGCAGTAATTTACCTGCTCAATCACATTCCAGTTAATTATTTCATGGCACTATTACTTGGACAAGATGATGTTGCCCGGGTAACAGAATAATCCTCTATTCTTTTTACAAAAGCTTTAAATCTTTTATGATTCATTTCATCCCTCATTCAAAGGATTAAACCACCCCAATACTGTGGTCCAGCATCAATACACTGTGTGATTCCAAGTCCTAAGTAGTTTTTGATTTTCTCTTCACAAAAATCTACTCAAGCCAGACAGAAGAGGTAAATACGTGTGTCCATAATCTAAGGAGATAATGGACACGATATACTGTTCATATATTGCATACAAGAGCTCCAGTAAGTACGAGCTGCATGAGTCACATAGAGCCAGCAGCAGGACAGCAGGAGGAACCTCAAGCTCTCCCGTGAGGCTCTCATATCTTGTTCTAGGTCTCCTCAGGCATGTACTAAGCTGCACATTAGCAATGTATACCACTGGAATAAGACGTTTGTCCTGAAAAGGGCTAAAAGTTGCCCTGCCTGAATGCTGCCAGTGTAGTTATTGTCAGATGCAAGGGAAGGATCATAGACTGAGCAGAAGACTTTTCTCTGCATGGCTGTCATAACATTTCCCGAACTCACATCTGAAATCCAAAGTAATGCTTAATGAAAATTTTCTTTAACAACAGCAGATAGGAAATCTGACTTAGATGTGAACTCTGCTTTAGCAATATCTTTCTGAGAAATCAGTGTGTGTTTATCTGCAATACTGTTCAAAGAAGGCTCATGAAAGGACTCAAAAAGACACTGTTAYCTATCAGGAAATGTAGATGTTCTGCATAAGATGGAGCAGTTGCCAGTATGTGTACCATCAAAAAAAGCACTGGTGAGTGCTGGTTTATTTATTTTGTGTCTGCTGCTCACCATCCTTAATGAGAAAATGAGCAATAATTTACTCCAGTTATCAGATATATCAATAGAAAAATGGATATTTTCTTTCATCTTCCTTTTCATTGTCCTCATTGCCTATTTTCCAATAAACTTTCTTGCTGCAAAAAGCTGAGTGACAGCTGGTTCTGTGAGTATATCAGGTTTAGAAAAGCCACGCTTTACAGAATGATGGGCCCACACATATCTGAACCCAAGCAAAAGTATCTGCCCTCTAAAGTAGCTGGAAAGGCAATTTCTGAAGAGATACAGCTATATTTGTAATGTGGGATGTTTGCACATGATAATGCCTTGTTTATCTTGAAGGCAGCTTGCAGTAAGCCGCTTGTCCCAGAGTGTTTCCTAAAGGATCAACTTCACTTGCAGTAAGACATATCGGGCCATGTAGCAGCTTAGAGCTGGGGACGTGCAGCTGTGGACTCTGCAACTACATCAGAGAACTAAAAAGTTGGAAGTTTTGCTATTTTTGAGTAAGAAGTCAGTGCAAAAATATTTCTTCTTTCGCCTATAAATAACATCCTATTTTTGCCTTTTCTGAATAGCTGAATGAAATAGCTGACAGATGGCAGTAAGTTAGAACTCATTCTAGCAGAGTGGACTTCACTGTTTTCTGAGGATTTTGTGCTGCAGAGACTCTTTTCTTATTTAGTTCCAAACTGAATCTGGAGCAACAGCCTTGAAATTTAATATATTCTTTAGTAGAGCTGGATTAGGCCATATGTGGTCATTTAGAAGGACAGTTCCTGGATATTTTTTCAACTTTTGAGTTGACTGCATTTGGTATAAGGAGGCTCTGGTCAAAAGCATCTAATTTCTCATAAAACTGATAGGGTTTTAGGAGTAAAATGTTTCAGACTCTGAAGGTTGTTATTTTATGTGAATTTCAGCAGAACTTTATAACATCTTTTTCCTTTTCTATCTTCTCTTTCTGAAATTATGAAATGAAATGCAAAGATCTCTATTAGGGTTACGGATTTAGGCTGTRTTTGGATTAATCTTGACTTCAGATGCATTTCCTTTGGGAAAAACAAAAACATTTGCTTGATTTTAAATAACAGAGTTATTCACACTCACTATTCAACTCCACCTGAATTCAGGAATGCTTTGAGATATTTGCATTCTCTTTCTTTAGTGCAGTCTCAGAAATATCTGAAGTGTTTTGCTATGTAAGCATGCTGAATAAAGTGTGACGTGATTGCCTACATCTCTTTGTTGCATACGTACACTTTGCTGAAAGAAAACCTAATTCTCTCAGTCCAGATAGATCTGAAAATGGGATTACTCCTCCTGCCAAGGGACACTTAATTAGGAGAACACTTAAGAAGTCTGAAATGCTTGGAGCAGAAATGATAATGCCAGGATAATAGCAATGTAATTTGTAATGCAAATACTACTCTGCCCAACAGCCTATATGACTTAGTTACATATCCTGATTTCAAACAGGGTTTTGTATAAAGGAATGTAACATAGCACATTCTCCAGTCTTGGTGCTTTGCTGGTGGATCCCATGAGCTCCTAGAGCTCTAGCTGAAGGCCRTGGAAATTAAGGAAGTCTCAGAAGCTTTCACAAGGATTATTCTTACAGTAGTTATTATTACACAAAAGATAAAAAGAGGAAGACTGTATTTCTATATTTTGGTGCCATTTTTATTGCTCAAACTCATACCACGTTGAGTCATGAGCTTTTATTTAATATGGTCATTTAATAGGATGTTTTCTACTTCACAGATTCTTTTGGTAACCCACAACCTTGCTCTCCATACAAACTTTGTGAGGACACTTGGAGCTCAAGCTGTCCAGAAAGAATTCTCTCTCACTAGGCATCATTTCTTAGAAATTTGCCTATCCCAAAGGCTTTAGTGTTAACAAGCCAAGGCTTGCTCTGTGAACAGCATTTCTGACTGTGCAGCGAGGTTTGATATTTATTGCTTGCAGAACAACAAAAATACCTACAGRTGAATGAGCAGACTGTCTCATCTGAACATTTCACACTCTTACTTGGTAACAACAGACAATGTAAAACTGTAAAAATGACCAAAGCATCACCCAAGCTTTTGTGACATTTTCAAGGAGATCATCAAACTAATTTAACACATCTTCTCAGGCCCTGATTTTTCCTAAAATCAATAAAATTTCAATTTTCCTGAGATATGAACTTCTGTAGATTTATGTTTGGCATCTCTGCAATATGATATATTGATTTTTACACAGCTTTTGATCAGGGTGTATTGCCAAGTAAAGGTATCTGTAGAAACGTTCTTTGATTCTGAGACGTGTGCTTGAGCCGTGAGAAACCTTTCAAGAAAGACAGGCCCAGAGAGGATGCTGAGTTGCTTTTACTGTAAGAGAACTAAAAGGTTTGATTCACATCCGCTGTTGTCACATGGAGTCCATCTTCTTCTCCYCTGACAGATCTTCTCTATCAGACATCTCACAATATTCCCATTCGTTTCAACKCTTATCATTGTCTCAAATCTCTTCCTCATCAACTCTTTCTTCCCTTGAAGAATCTTGATAACGTATTCAGAGACAACTAATGCACTCTGAAATGATTTTTGCTCCACTATCTGATGCAGTAAACCAGTGCACTCTTACAGTCTTAACTCTTCAACCTATTATTTGCTGAAATTGTCAGCACTTCCTTTATCTTTCCCTTTTCCTAAAACCTTTCTTCTTTCCTTCAACTACCTTAGTGAATCTTAATGAGTGGAGCTTTTCATTTATCCTCTGGTTTTCTGAGGTGAAGAAAATGGCTCGAAAACTTAAAAATCTGTCAAAAGGAGTCTTGGTTTCCGATGTGTGAAAACGTTTCATCCCACCCTCGCCACCACAAAATACTGCCAATAAACCAAGCAAATTATCAAAAAAAAAAAAAAACCCTAAAACATATGTAGAAATAGGATGCCCAAGAATACTGAGTAAAAATAGAAGATAAGCAAAAAAATAACTGAAATCAGCGAGGTTAGTGGTTGCTCGGGATCTTGCAGAACTGATCTCTTGAGGTGTTGTTCTTAAGTAGTGGTAAACAAAAAAGAACAAAAACAATCCTCTTATTTCTCCAAACAGTGAGATATGTTTTGGGACCAGATTCTGACAGAGGAATTTCTGTATTAAATGGTTAGCTTAAAATCGCATTGAGTCATGGACTGYGTTTCAAGAGCAGCTGAAAATTGTGTTTAAATGGCAGATTTCTCCAGGTGAGAGCTGGAGCGGACACCAGCAGCAGGTAGTTTCTTGAGTTCCCCTTTTCACAAATTCACTTGTGATTGATTAATAAGAACAAAAGGAAAAGCAGGATTATGGCACCTGTTGTAACCAAGGGGCACCTCAGCATTTCAAAAACACCTGGCACTGGGATTTTGCTGTCTTTGGCCATCTAGTGGCATCTTGTCCACATTCTTTTTGTATTTTATGCAAAACATTTTGTGTATTTTGTTACCAAAAATAACAGTCAAGGAACTAATAGCCGTATCTATTGTGAAAGGAAGCAAGATGTGCAAACAGCAGGACATAWGTGAACTACAAAACTACAATTTGAGAATCCTGAGCGATTATCTGCACCYGGCCCTCTTGGTAACCCTGTGATGGAGGAACTGACGTGGCTTCCCCCAGGCCACTAAAAACAGTGGATTCCGATTTTTTTTTCGCTTTGACCGCATAAAACAGAGAGGAAGTGGGTGGCTGCCCCTGTTTTGGTTGGTTTTGCTTTGTGAGGAATCACGGAAAACACCCCAAGAGGCTGCGCGGGCCGCGGCGCGGAACGGGCGTTGCGGGGCCGCGGGGCGCAGCCGGAGCCCGGCGGCGCGCACCGGCGCGGGGCGGCCGGGCGGCGCTTCCTGCAGGGCCGCGGGCGCCATGCAGCCCTTCACRGTGAACATCAAGCTGGCGGCGCGCACCCTCACGGGCGCCCTCAGCGCGCACAACAGGGCGGCTGCCGACTGGTGAGGAGCCGCGCAGGGCCGCGCGGTGGCGGGCGGGGGGCCGGGGCCGCCGCCTCCAACCCCAACCCCAACCCCCGCCTTGGGGCTCCCTCGCGCTGGCGCTGCCGAGCCTGAGAAACTAACGCGTTTGAAACGGGGAGCTGTAGTTTTGTCAGCGCGCCGAGCGGTGAGCGTTGCCTGGGGCTCTCCCTGCTCTGTGGACGCTTAGGTTTCCTTCCTGGAGTCTCCTTCCTCGCTTGGGCCTTGCCTTATGGCTGTCAGCAGCGGCTGTGTTGATCCACCCTGTTAGACCAAACAGCCCAGGATTTCTGTCAGCTTTAATGCATAGTCTCAGAAATGAGTGTTTTATTTATCAGCCTGCTCCGTTACAAAATCAGGAGTGCAAAGGGGTTCTGTAGGTGGACACAAGGAGATGCTTTGTGGCTTCCCAGGGTCACAACAGCAAGTGTTGTTGTAGATGGTGCTGGAACTGCAATTCACAGAGCCCTGGGGCTTTATGTTGCTACGTAGCTTTCACTGTTTGATATTTGTGTTAGTGGTATGAATAAGTCCTACAAAAAAAAAAAAAAAAAAAAAAAAGCCTTGTGAGGGGCGATTTGTGGATTTTGACCCGTTCGATGCTCTTGCAGGGGCTGGCAAGGTTTGATTGCATATGGATGTCATTCCCTCGTGCTGGTGGTTGATGCCAACACTGCTCAGACTTTGCAAGTCTTGGAAAGACACAAAGCTAACGTTGTCAAGGTGAGATATGTGTTTTAAGGTATTATGGTGTGTGAGTTGTTATTCTAACACTGCCAATACTTAATGTTATATAGAATTTGTCTATTATAAAATGCTTGTATTTTGAATGATCTCTTAGGGCTAAATAAGTTTTAGCTGATATTGGTAGTGTATCTATAAGTAGAAATATACACGATTGTGTTATAGGACACAGAAAAAGATTCCGAGAGATTCCAAGAATATTTTTAACTTTACAAAATGTTAACTGAATCTYTTCTTGCTTCTGCTACTGACCTTCCTTGTGGGGAAAACTAACCCAACTTTCACTAAGAAAGTTTTAGGACGCTTTGTAATAGCTTTTGAGGGGCAAATACAGGTCTTTTCCGGTCCTCCTGTGCTCTTTATCAAGCTCTACAGAGGTTCTTGGATTGCAGATGCTTTTTTCCATGGTCTATGAACAGCCAGTAGACTACAGCAGAGACTACATCTTCTCTGCAAGCCTTACATAGGAGGGTTGTTCATCATTTCTATAGGAAAAACTTCTTGCCCGTGTATCAGAGGAAAGATGTTGGTCACCTCACTGTATAGRAATTCTTTTTTGGGATAAATATGAACCTAAATGAATAGTTTTGATCTTTTGATCTGTCTACTAGGTAATATTTCATAAGGCAAAATAAAGTAGGCTTCAGAACTATTAACAGAATAGGATTGCGCTTGTTCTTTTAAAAATTTTTGCCTTTTTAGGATTGTGAAGTTTAGGTGTCACTCTAGCTTGCTTAGGTGGAATCTTACAACTGTTTACAGCAGAAAGGAAGATTGAGAATTAAATTTCAGAATAGAAGCTTACTAAAAATTTTTAGATTTGTGTATTGTAACATTGCTTTGAATTTATAACACTATGCGCATCTGCGTTTGCTTCCCCTGGCACCTTGTTTGGTTAAGTATATCCTTGGCCTTAGCTGTCCTCAGGCCAGCCTTTACAACTCATCACTGTCTGCAGTTAAAAAGCAAATAAACAATTGTTTCATGATCCATCTGCATTCTGTTTAATTATTTTAAATAGTTACTGTTCTTTGGCTGCTTAACTTCGTATGGAATAAGTAATGGTCTCACTGAAAATTCCTTTTGTCACTCAGGATGGAGAAGCAATGATCAACAGTGAGAAAATCGTTCCTTGTAGGAGAGRACTGGGTTGCATGTGGGATTCTGGTGGAGTGCAATGGGGAAGGAGGGCTTAGGTTGCTAGAGCTGCACGTACCCTGCTTAAAGCCACCCACTTATTGTTCGTAACTGCTGACAGCTCCACCCTTGAGAACTGATGTTGTCCCAGCTTGCCATTAGTTTGGAAGTAATATCTGTGTAGCTGAGGAAGAAATAGGCTTGTAGATTTCTACTATTCTCTCTCTCTCTCTCTCTCTCTATGTGTATATATATAATATATACATATACACACACATATACGTATATATATACATGTATATACACACATATATAAAAATATTGCACATGCACAGTTCACACGAAGGTGCCCTCACAGATAATTTTCTGGCCTTTGTGTTTGTTTGCCTTTAACAGGAGGGAGTAGGAATTACAAAGCTAAAATTCACAGATAGACTCTCACAGGAATTCTTCTCTGGCTACTCTGGTAGAAGTATGCCTTAGCTTAATAGCTAGAAGTCTTTTAAGATTGCTTACTGTGCATATGTACATATCTAATGTTTTATTTAATTTATTCAGCTGTGCTTTTTGAAGTGCATCCTGGTGATAGCAGGAGTATGTGGGTAGCAAGAGAGTGGCTAATTTGCTGTCCACTATCACTTGTAAATCCATTTTTTTTCAAAGTAGTGCTGCCTAATGGTAATTCTTAAATATATGCTTTATAGCATATAGATACCATTATCAGTTAATTAGCCTTTGACCAGTTTTCATTTATATCTGCAGGTTAAATGGGCTAAAGAAAACTACCATCACAATATTGGCTCTCCATATTCTTTACGTTTAGCCTCTGCTGATGCTTCTGGAAAAATAATTGTTTGGGATGTAGCAACTGGAACAGCTCGCTGTGAAATACAAGAACATGCAAAACCAATTCAAGGTAATGATTATCTTTAATGTTTGTATGGAAGTTACCTTAGGGAGCTGTATGTACAAATCCATCAGCTATGATTTATAAACTCATGCTCAGTTCTGCCACTGAATTTTACTTTTGGGGTTATTCACCTTCTGTATGTTCATTTACTCATTTTCTGTGTAAGACTTAGCATCTCCCAAAGCAATGCTATGTTAATTCTTTGTAATATTTTCYAAGTTCTTTTGACAAAAATTTGCAAACCATTTTCATTAACGTTATTGGCAGAAATTATACTATTGAATGTCAGGTACCTCTTCCTGTTTTTAAATTGGAAATCTAAGAAAACTTGCATTCCATGCAAACATTAATGCCATTTATGTAGGTGTAGTATCTTTACAGCATAGCATTCGTGTAAGTTAGAGGTTTTTTGATGTTTTTTAAAATGATTTACATAGCTGCTGTTGGCTAGACATGCTAGCTTGGTACCATAATTCTGCAATATAAACATAAAGAGAGTGTGTTTTTTTTTTTTCCTAGGCATCTGTCCAATTGGCTGCTTATAGGCACAGTACTGCTTCTCTATGCATAGATAACAATAATAGAGATAAATATGAAGGATAAACAATTGAACAGTCAAGAAAAAGGGGAAATTTGGTGTGAATGCATATGATCTTTAATTTCATTTSAGAAGATAGCTGATATTTGCTGCTTACATTTCTGCTTTACATATTGTAGCCCAGTGCAACAGGGAAGGTCTGGAAAATATCCAGGGAACTGTACATGAACTCTTCTGGGCAGCTGGATGTTTAAAAAAATCTTTATTATTTTTGCATAAAAAAGACTAATTCAGTAATTCTCAGCATATCCGTAATTTTTAAAAGTGTACATATTTCAYAAAACATGAGGGAAGTAGGAATGAAATGGAAAAAGAAACTAAACATTTGAAATCTGACTGCTATGCCAAGCAAAACATTTAATGCAATCGTAACTGGACTGGAAGAGGAGGAAACAGAAAATTTAGCCAACGACCTGATTCAACACAACTAAGAGAAGATCGGAAAGGAATAATATTACTCCTGGCTTCCACTTATGTTCCTCTGTTAGTGAGGSGAATGTTGTATTAATTATGGTATATTAGTTAGCAGTACAGTTAGAAATTACAGTAATGGAATCAAAAGATCTGGACTTCCTTTCTAGTAACCTCATGTATCCGTTAACATCTTTATTATCTCATTAATTGGTGCAGTTTGATAGTACTACTGTTGTAACGCTTGATTTTGCAGGAAGGGACTTGTGCAAAAGAAGTTTCCTGTGTAGTTGAAACATTGTATTAGCAACATGTCTACAAATTATTTCTGAACTTAGAGTACCTTTTGTGTGTGTGTGGGCAGGGGGAGGGAAAAACCCAACCATAGTGAGTTTCTAAGAAAATTTTATGGTTCATTTGGACTGTGTTTTAGAAGCTTACCATCACCCTTGCGTTTTTTTTGGTTTTTTATTTTAAATTCTGTCATCTGAAAAACCACTTACCAAATTAGTTTTTTACATTATGCTTCTGCTTTTATAAATCTTTATAAAGTATATGCTGTGCACTACCTGTAAGTCATATAGTAGGACACCGAATATTTATTTTGCCTTTGAGTGTAGTAAATTTTACTGGCATTTTTTTGTGTTACAAGTTGTTTTGCTCCCGCTGACACCGAGTCACTGAATTTCTAATGAGGTTTTACCTGTGCCATATGAAGGTGTTTTTTGTATTTTGTGCATTTGCAGACCTAATGGAAGCCTTGCAGTCTGCTATTCTATTGGGTAGGAAAACAAAGTCAGTAAGCAACAGTTAAAATTCTGTTGTTTCTTCAGTTCCTGGCTTTATTTGGCAATAGCCTGTAACAAAAGCAGCTGGTCAGCAACTTTTCCTTTCCCTCTGTTTCTGAGCTGCTGGCTGTTTTCTGCAAGCCTATGGAAAACAGTAGGAATGCAGTGATGTGGCACCCGAGGGAGCTGCCAGCCCTCTGTGGTGGTGCAAGGGCAAGTTGGTGGTGGTGCAGGTGGTGCTTCATTATAAGGTATTGTAAGGTGTCCTTCATCTGATTCACATGCCTTGATCTCAGTTTTTTCCATCTTCATATAAGGGAATGTGCTGTAAAGAAGCTGTGACTTGATGAGGCTGGAGGCAAGGCTTTATCCATTCCCTACCTCCCCCCTTCCCTTGTCTTCCACGTCTTCCCATGTAAAATGTGCATTGCTGTCGGATTTTAACAGTTATAGAACAAGTCCTTTTGGAGTTTGCTTGAGATAAAAGCAAAGCGCACTGAATTCAGTTCAGCCAGTGCAAATTTTTAATATGTTAGAGCATGAAGATAATGCTTGTGATAAAACATACAGTGCAGATAAAATGATTTAACATATTTCATCTCTGTTTTTCTTTTTTTTTCCTATGCTCTTTACTTAGTAGCAAACCAAACACTCTTCCTCAACAGGATATGCTGAAAATATATCATATAATCCACTGAGTGTCTTTCATGTTTGTTTTCTAAAGAGAAAAATTGCATAGTGAAAACCATCATCTATGAAGATTTAAATAATTTTCTTCTCATCAGCTTAAACATCTCAGAAGTAATTGATATTTCATATAAATGATTTATATGTATTTTTGTATCGTCCTAATGTTAACTTTATTATACATGACATGTGAAAAAATGGTACCATCTGGAAACATGAGGTATAAAATGTTAATTTAATCAAAAGAAATACTGATTTTTTTGTTATTTACATCCTGGGTTTCAGATTAAAGACATTTCAGTATAATTATTGCTTCCTTTTTTTTATTTTACTAAATTTCTTTTCTCTTTGCAGTTTTAGATATTCTGCAAATTTGAGTTTTGTTTGCAGCTCTTATTTCAATTTGAAAGCCATTTCTGCCTTTTTTGCCTCTCTTCTCCCTCCATCATTTTTATTTGTTTTGATTAGAACACATTGTCCAGGGCATTCAAGCAGTAGAGATTTATAGTTGTCTGACAAATAAATCTAAAGGAAATTGCAAAAAGAGTATGGGAGGAAGGAAGGAACAGAGAAATTCTATCTGAATATATCTGAGGGTGTCTGAGTACTTCTCTCTAATTATATGTTTCTTTTAGTTAACTGTAAGGCTAAATACATAAATATTTCCAAATACTAAATCATTATAGTTATAGACTAAAATCAGAATGTATTTAATATAGATACAGAGGCAATAAGGTGACACAGTATTTGTTAGCATGGGGTAGTACACTTGCTTATCTCCAAATGAAGAAGGATTTACCCGTTTCAGTGTGTTGTTATCAATGTAGCTATGTCTGGTTCTTCTGACTGATGTAGCTAAGATAGAAAACAGCATCATAGAACTGTTTAATTTGGGATCTTGTATTGTTCTGTTCACTGACTCTATGATGGCTCTACTAAGTAGAGCGTGTTGTTGCATATAGAAATTTTCTGGCTGTAAAAAATGAACCCATCAGCAGGGATGTGGGTTGTGTATGTGTGTGTGGACATGGGTAATACACTGCATTATTACTTGTTAAAAATGTAAATTCAGGGAGCAAAAGAAGTTGTGTTTTGGAATCAAGAAATGGAAACATAATGTTCACAAGTCAGTGCTCCTTTAAAGACAAGGCATTACAGAAAAAGAATAATTCTACAATAGGTGTTTTGTGTTTTTTTTTTTTTTTATGATTTCCAAGCTGACTCTTTTTTGTTCTTTGTCTTGACAGACATGCAGTGGTTGTGGAATCAGGATGCTTCAAGAGATCTGCTACTTGCAGTTCATCCACCTAACTATATTGTACTGTGGAATGCAGATACAGGCACCAAACTTTGGAAGAAAAGTTATGCAGAAAATATTCTGTCTTTTTCATTTGACCCCTTTGATCCATCACACCTAGCATGTAAGTTTATACAGTAGTAAGAAAGGGCAATTTTAGTACAGGAGGCTAATTTGCAGTAGCAATTTTTTTTAAAAAAACAAATCTTATTTAATGTTATCAAGAATCATTGATACTTACGGATTACATTAATTCATTACGTTAGTACTGTTAGCTGGAGAAGAACTTTAAGTGAGGGGGAAAATAGCCCTACTCTAAGAAATATTGCCAGAGAGTTTGCAAGAGCATGGTGTGAGCTGAATACGTGTGACAAGAAAAAAAGTGGTAATTAAAAGAGGTTTTGAAGTTGAAGCAGTAGATTAGAATTAGTAAGGTCGTTAATTCTGAGAAGAATTCATATGACAAAGTGGAGGAGTCTTTCATTCCTGTTGGATTGAAAGATGCTTTTGAGAGAGGGGAACAGTGGGCATTGGTATGGAAGACAAGTCAGAGATCTGAAACGAAATGATTGAGATTTTTATCTCAAAGTGGGAAGCATGTGAAGAGCAAGCTGAAGGAAGGCAGGTACAGAAAGCCCTGTTAATACTAAGCCCTGTCTTAACAAGCTGCGGAAGACYTGGATGCTGAGCAAGAAAATCCAAGTTGATAAAAGTAGACGAAGAAAATGTTGCATCTTCAACGTGAAGGATTTGTTTTAAATTTGTAATTTGTAAATTTGTTTTAAAGTGTTACTATCTGTTTGAAGCAATTCAGTGTGTGTTTATTTGCATTTTAGCAGAAATAAAATGAGAAGTAACGAGAATGACCATTTATTCTTTAGCTTAGTTTAATCACTACTGATCTGTAATGAGATAATCTATAGAACTGAGGTTTTATATTTGTCTTTTTTATCTGCTGTTCAAATAGGAAAGGACTTTTTGCTCATAAATATGTAGAAAAACCTTAGCTATATCTTTACAGCTTAACTAAATCTTTATGCTGTCACATACATAATGTGACTTAATGATTTTAATGATCCTTTGAGCAGTTCTCTGTATGAGAACAGAAATAGGGATATAGCTGGTATCAACAATTCTGCTTTTCTTGTGCTGTAGTTTAATGAAGACTAGTTGAAGACAGAGATTCACTGTACAAAACAAATATGAAAGGACAAGAAAAAGGTTTCTGCCAATAATCTCAGTGTTTTTTAGTATAGACTTAATTTTGAAAAAGTTTTGTGGATTTTAATGAATTGTAGACATCTGCTATCTTTTTGGTAGAAAGGGCCTTCTAGCTGGAATTACGAGTTTTCCATTTGATAGGCGACTATTAAAACCCTTATCATTTCTCCACACCAAAGTTGCATTAAAATAAAATTGCAGATGAAATTGCATATTACAGTAAAATTGATAAACTTGCATTTTGCTGTAGTAAAACCTGTTTCTCTTGGTACAGTGCTCACCAGCGAGGGAATAGTGTTCATCTCTGACTTCTCTCCTTCCAAAGCTCCAGCCAGCTCAGGGAAGAAGGTCTACATCTCCAGTCCCCATTCTAGTCCTTCTCACAGCAAGCTGGCTCCTGCTACAGGGGCCAAAAAAGCCCTTGATAAAGTAAAAATTTTAATTAGTAATGAAAAACCAAGGTAGGTTACAAAGATTTCTTCTCAGATGGTTTTATACCTTTGTATTCTGTAGATGTTAGATTAAATATGAGATAATTTGTGAAAGATCGCATTGGGTTTATCGCATTTATATTAGGATATAATATTGATAGTTGTTCTTCCAGTTCTATTTGTAAAAGCAGCTGTATCATCCCAGCATGTTTTGGGTAAGTGGATGGCATAACAGTTAGCTAACAGTTTTATGCAAATATAAATCCAGAAAACACCCCTTYGGCTGTGGGAGGTAGCGGCAGGGAAGGGATGGTGAGGAATGAAAAGGGGCTGAAAGAGTTTGTTTCAGTTGTGGAATGAGGAAGGGTTGAAGTAAGAGAACTGAGCATTAGTAGTAGCACCTGAGAATAGTTCTGTCACCCTGATGATGTGTGATGCCGCAGTAATAGGCTTTTTTAATATAATATAAATAAAATTAGTATTTAAACATGTACTGTAWTTATTAAAAATGTTTTATGAGTTTTTAAAACTAAATTTGCTGCAAGCATGAGTACTTTTTAGGATTTATCTAGATGACTTCTAATGTTCATAACTGTTAATTTTCCTTTTGCACTTTACATAACAAAAGTATTTCTCAAATCAGTGACTGAGAACAAACTGATCAGACTGTATTGTCGGCCAGCACTTAACAGCAAACTTTTTTGTRTATTTGAAATTTGTGCTGTTTAAAGTGTGAACAGAGCAGAAGACTTGATGACATGTCATTCTGTAGTCATTTAAATAATGGTGAATTTGACATTAAGCTGAAGGGCATAGTCTTTTTGTGGTTTATTTTGTCTGACTTGTATTGAACAGAACACTAGATTTCCAAATATTAAAATAGTACATATTCTTCTGCAACATTATGTATTTTAAATAATAGCAGCAAAACAGCAAATGCAGGTAAACCAGCAATGCAATTTTCTGCATTCTTTTGATTGCATTTTGAATTGTATGTGGATGTCGCTAAGGATGTGAGAGTAATCTCTCCCTTTTTCCCCTCCAGAACAGCCCATAAGCTAGAATGGGGGGAAAAAAGGGGAGGAAAAATTGTAGCAGCAGTGATTTGTCTGATTTTACATTATTTTAAGGAAGCTTTGAGAAAAGAGGAGCAGGAGATTGTCAGGAAAGTGTTTGCAAAACATAAGTTGACTCAAACTCCTGAAACAAGAGGCAAGATATAAGAAGCTTATGGAGGGATAGAGTGTGCTAGATCAAAAACAAAGCTCTTCAAAAGAGGTGCGTCAGCAGTGAGCACAGTATAAGCATGATAATACTGTTGAAATACCATCACCTTTGACTTAAGTGTTACAGTCAGCATCCCTGTGTAACRTCCCTGTTATCTGTTACTTTCTGTGATTTGGAAGACTGATATTTTAGGCTAATTCATTCAAAATAAGTATCTACAATAATATAAACATTGAAATCAACAGTATGTGTTTAGGGTGGTTTCCCATCAATACCATTAAGTGCTTGTCAGCTAGCATTGTTCATCATTTAATTTCACAATATTTGAAATGTGTAAAAGTTATACCTGTTTTGTTTGAATCATGTATTATTTTAAAAATTACACTATGGTCTTTTTTGRACAGAGGTTGAATCTGTGTTTTGAAAACTTTGAGCATCAGTGTTGCTTTGCAGGACTGTAGCAATTAAATGGATTTCTGCAATTCCCTGCAATCAAAATAAGCAGTGTTGCAGGAATCTTATTTTGAATTTGAAGTATTTGTTAATACAGAAACTGTACTAAAGATATTCTTTGTTTTGGGGCTACCTAAAATTTTTCTTTGATATATTACAGTGCTGAATCTGTTACGCTCAACGATTGTCTTCAATTATCATACCTGCCTTCCAAGAGAAATTACATGCTGTTACTCTATCCCAGAGAAATTTTGATTCTTGACTTGGAAGTGAATCAGACAGTGGGTGTGATTGCAATTGAACGAACGGGTGTGCCTTTCCTACAGGTAATAAAAATTTGTCTTGTCCCATATGTGCTACGGATATTATTACTTGATAGGACAGATTATATTTAGTTACATGATCATAGAAGTCCTCAGGTTCACTTTAAAATACTATTGTGCCAAATTCGCTAGACAGTTGGATTTTTCATGAATATTTGACTGTATTTTGAGCAATGAAATTGCTCCAAGTTTACAAAAGAGTACTTTTTCTACGCTATACCCTTGTATACTTTACTATGTAAACTAATTAGTTTAAGGAATAAAGTTAAGGATTTTATTTAACAGCATAAGATAAAATAACCTAACTGAATTTCTCATTGTGAAGAATAGGAGATAGGGACCTGTTGCCTTTTTTCTTTTTTATTCTTTTTACATCAGTTTTTAAGTTTGCCCTAATCACGAGTTTCCATGTTCCCGATGACCTTGGGTATGCATCATGTTCATTTACAGATGTACTTGGCAAAGGGTGTAATTTCAGTAACCAAGTGCAATATGATATCTGTTTACACAGGTAATCCCTTGCTTCCAGCGTGACGGGTTATTCTGTCTACATGAAAATGGCTGCATAACTTTAAGAGTTCGAAGATCTAACTGCTGTATAGCTGGATCTCCAAATGAAGAACCAGGTAAGTCAGGTGTCAAAAAACGGCCAGAAATGAACTTTGAGGCATTTCTGTTATTTAGCACCAGTATTTAAGCTGTTGCTTCAGGTTTGAAGGCATCAACTGTCTTGCCTTGCATGATGAATTGCTGAAGATATTATTGTTTGTAAAATGGCTTAATAATCAGATATACAAGCACATTTTGGATGTGATTTATTTGTTCTTTTTACCTTTAGGGGAAAAATGTATTTTACTACCAACCAATTTTATGGAAATCATTTTGTCTGAAGAATTGATTCTGGGACTACTTTCTGTTGACTTAAATCTGCATTAACTTCTGAACTATTAAGCCGTTACCTTTTTACAGAGTATTACTAAGAGTGATTTCTAAATATATGTAGTTAAGAGGATTGGAAAAGACATCTAAAAATATTTCTGTAAATGTATGATTAAGGAGACAATAAAAGCTGACTAAAAGCAATTCTATAAATGTCAACTACATTGTAAGAATAAATATATTTAATTACTTTTTTAATGAAGTTGGCAATTGAGCAGTTTTTAGAGAGCTACAATGTTACTTGCTTCCCGTTTTTACTAGCAAGTCAATGAGTTTTGGACTGGGGAGAGAAGAGGCAGTTTCCATTCAGAGGTAATACAGATTTTGTGTGATCCAAGTGGAAAAAAGCCACTTCAAAGACAGAATCGTGCTTTGGAGACCTCTTCAGAGCCACACATTGAATACAGGAAAATTGGCAGAATCTAATCTTGGATTTTTTTTTCTCCTGAATAGTCCACAGGATGTGATTTCAACGAAAGAACCTGGTCACTGTAACCGTTTACCTCTGAGCATCCATCTCCTTTTATGTTTTCTCTTCTAACTGTCTCGTGTGGCTCGTTGATGTTGCAGATGCTGATCCAGTCCAGGAGCTGATTTACGACCTGAGAAGTCAGTGTGATGCAATTAGAGTAACAAAAACCGTTCGCCCATTCAGCATGGTGTGTTGCCCAGTGAATGAGAATTCTGCAGCTCTCATAGTCAGCGATGGCAGGGTAATGATCTGGGAATTAAAATCCAATGTTTCTGGCAGAAATTTACCGAACAGGTGAGGGGGATTTGTTTTTCTCATCAAAGCTTTCATCAGCGTGATTTAACAATAAGTGCCTCTGGTAAATTAAATTCTAAAAGTAACAAGTGTTTTCTCCACTTAGGTAGTGGATAGTGCGGATGTGTGGTACATATGCATGAAAAGAAGATGAAATATATTATCCAAAGGGACTAGTATTTGCTTTTTTCCCCTGTAAAAGTAATCTCTTCCTGAGTGGATGCATAAGGAAACAAAAAATAGAAGAAATAGTCACAGGAAACACTTTCTTATTCCTCTCTCTATAAGCTATAGAGGCTATATATTCAAGCTGTATATTTTTCCATGGAATTGAAGCCATGTATCATCAATTGGAGTTTAAATCATACAAAAAGGAGCCTGAAAAGTCAATCTGGAAATTACTACATTTTTAGGAGGAAAAAGATACCTAGCTAGCCGTTCCTGGCTTCCCTTGAGTTTGACACTGGGCAATATGAGGCTGCAGAGCACATGGSTGGAATATGGTGACATAAGCAATTAATATATCTTTCATGCAAAGCATTTAATATTGCAGATTTTTGAGCAGTCGCCAAAAATATTTGGTGAAATAGTATAGTTCTTTGAACCTTCAGTGCACTAAGGTCAATAAACCTGTGACTGTGGAATAAACTAAGTTGCTTATTTGCATAAAAAAATTGTGTTACACTTTTAAATGCTAGAAATAGCAGATTTTTAACATAGCAGCTTTTGTTGCTCGTCAGGAATTTAACTTTTTGATTGTTGATGTTCCCAAAAGTGCTATTGGCTGAATTCTTTGTGATGCATATCCAGGAGGGCTGTTTATGATCCATATGTTGCTAGGTTTCATTCCTTGAATTCTTAAAGTACATGTCTAAAACACTGGCTTTTGTCATGATTATATAACTAGGAATAATAGAATAAAATAAGAAGTACTGAGCCTAGAGAATTCCCAAACATGGTTGGGTTGTGCTGAAAAGTAAAGAATATTTCTCATTGACACAGAATTTTAAAGGGACTTTTAAGAGTCTTCCTCCTTTGCTTCTGCTTTTGATGAATTTGTTCTGATCTTGCTTAAACTTTGAATACAAGGTGTTGAAGTGGAAATGTAAGGAAAAAGGCTTTCTAGGTACCTTAAACTGGGWGCATTCCATTGCTTTTGTGGATCGCCTAGATCTGTCCTCAGGCCAGTAACATTCTTGTCAAGGCTGCAGGGCCCCTTCGAGTCCCTTTCAGCTGGAGATCGCATTGGAGCGTCCAGATGCAGTTAGCAGGAAAAAAACCACCCCCCAATTTGAGGCATAGATACAGACAGAAGTATGAAAACAGGTCGTATGAGTTTTTGTTGTACCTTTGTACACACATTTCATCTGTTAGGTGGCAGGCRTTGCTTCAGTGTTGAGTTTCATTAAACGAATCCAGTCTAGGAAGGAAGTCCTTCTGAGCAGAACTTCTGGGATCTGTGTTCTTAAATGGCTAAATATTTCTGATTAGGTGAATTCATTAATGTAGCTCTAAATATGAAGAAACAATGTATTTAAAARGCTTCTTTCAATGCTGGGTGCACTTCTGGATTAGAAAAAAAAACCCTATATTCATTTTTTCGTGTGTAGTAGAAGTCACATGCAAGATGATAGTAGTTTTGAATTGCGTATGTTTCCTCATGGTAGAGTTGCGTACAGAAAATGATGCGGGAAGTAATCTTTCCAAATGATATTGCAAGTAATAAGTAGTGGGAATGCTGAGGGAACAATATGGAGAAGCTTCTGAATTGAGGACTTGAGTCAGTTTGCGTTAGGAACTCATTTGCTTTCTCTTGCAGCCGTTCAAGTGTGTCGCCTTTGTATTCTCCAGTGTCATTCTGTGGGATTCCTATAGGAACATTCCAAAATAAGCTTCCAGACCTTTCATTAGACAACATGATAGGTAAGAATTTGCTACAATAATATGGTTATTAATTTCTAAGATTTCTGAAACATTGTACCTCTAACTTGAGAATTATGTTAGGTTTATTTTCTATGTAATTTTAATAGCAATCRCAAAGTAAAAGAAATAATTTCTGCTTGCTAAAGAAATTATCGATTATCCTTTTTTAGTTGAGAACTGTTGCTCAGAATTCACACCCTCTAAGAGGAAAATGTAATTCAAATTGGAATTTGGCCAAAAATCCAATTCCTTTATGTTCTTTTCAACGTTATCTTAAGTGGATGAAGACAGTTTAACTGATCTATTCCAGGCCTCTGTGAAAGCTAGATAGCAACTAACACTTCAGTACAGAGAACTGTTCTGTGAAGAAGTTCCATACAGACAATTATGTACTGAAGTTGATCTTTATTGGAAAAATGTCTAGTGCTCCTCAGAGGTGTCAWGGAAGAGATTTGGATTTGCCGTTGATAAAAGTTGTGTGTATTGCTGGTGCAGACTTACCAGCATGTGATGTTATCTTAATCTCCGCTGTTTTAAAGATTAAGTGTTTTTTCTGTTATCTACAGATTCTGTGGTCATTTACATCATAGATATTGTCAAYTTGTATCATGCATCACTTGAACTGGTACAATTGACTGTTTTTGCACATCTTTCATGTGTCACCTGAGTAAATTTATATGTTAAGCTATTGTAATTTTTATTTTTTAGCCTCTGTGTCTGATAATTTTCTACAAGCTCTGAGATTAAAATGTAATACTAACAGATGTGTTAATTTGTAAAGCAGGGCAAGGCACAGCTGCCRCAGAAGAACAGTCAAAAAGTCCTTTTCTGCAAGAAGTACACCTGAAATTTCTGCTGACTGGGCTTCTTTCAGGGCTTCCTTTGCCTCCATTTGCTATCCGTATGTGCCCACCTCTTACAACAAAAAACATTAAGCAATATGAGCTACTCCTTGCTGTTGGTAAGTATCTTGAATAGTTTATTGATTGCTCTGAAAGTTTTATATTTTTGGTTAAATGCAACCATAGTTATGAAAAAAATGTGGAAAAAATACATTTCTATTATTTTGAGTGTGTGTAACTGCTCCCTGTAACCCTGGTATTAGGTTTTATCTAAGAGAGTCTTCTAAGATAGTCTTTCTATTCAACAGTTTTTGTTTTTTATCTTGAGGAGCTTCTCAAGCTCCTCATGAACATTTCACTGCAGTGATGAGTATGACACTAATGCATGCATGAACACATGCACTTCTTATAACACTTGTTATCACTCAGCCCAGTGTCCCTTCCCTAGTTTTGCAAGCTGTGATTACTTGATAGCATGCTACCAAAATATAACTTTCAATCCTATAGACATTTTAGCTATTGCTGTTAGGTGAAACACAAGATTAAGAAGCTAGTTGTAGGTGCAGAGAGCATTTACAGCAAAGTCTGCAGCRTTCTGCACTTGAGGTACGTGAACCTTTGCAGTTGATGAGAGTATAAAGAAGGACTGTAAGTCTTCCCAGTGTCTATGAGAAAATTATAATTTCAGCATCCCCCAGAGTTTTTCATCTACTTGTATCTAACAGCTACTTGTTTACTGATTTCTTATTTGAAAGAGGTCAATATCTCAGGGATAAGAAAACAGAATTGCTTTAATGATTGGGTAAAATTTACTCATGATTYTCTCCTGGGATTACTGATGTAAATGGTTAATTCTCTTCCTTGAGTAATCAAAATAAAAATACTTCTTTCTCCTGTGATTTGGTATATGGTGAAAATGCAAAAAGAATTAGCTGGTATTCTGCAGGCATCACAAATAGCTTCAGGAAAATGTCTTGACTCAAGATAATTTAGCTGGCGTCAGAGAATCTGAGGATTTAATTTGTATTTAAAAAGGAGAAATCAAAGTGCCTTTTCTAAAATTGCATAATACATGCTAGTTAAAGATATTAAAAAGAAAAAAAGAGAGAAATAGCTGTAAATCTTGTATTTTCACTCAAGGATGAAAAAGAAGAATAAAACTGATTTGTGTGTCTTTTTTGTAAATCGCTCTTTGTAGGTACAGGTAATGGCTCTGTCTTGGTGTTTAATCTTACAAGTGGACTCTTACACAAAGAGATAAGCATCCATTCCTGTGAAGTCARGTAAGATTTGAATTCATATATAATYYTTTTGGGAAATAGGGAAAAAGAAAGGTACAAGCAGCAAGCAGTGTGGGTGTCTTGTTTCATCGGTAGTGACACTCAAGAAAATTGCCTGTTGAATAATCTGTCATAAGGAGTAATATACTGACCATATAYAAGCAGTTACTCACTATCAAAACTAGAGTGAAAATTACACTGAAATATAAATAATTGAATAAATGAATTGATTCTGGGCAGGTTGATCTAAGATGTGTATCGGCTGTTTGTGTGTTTGTTGCATTTGTCATGTGGTTGATAGATATTGTAAGAACAGAAATTTGCTTTCTATTCCAGTGCATTTGAGCTTTACACTTGTTTCATATGATTAACTGTTCACAAGRTGGTTTTTCTTCTGTTTTCTTATGCAGCCCAAGGAGATACTTTCTTTTTTGCTTTTTTGCATGAAATTTTCGTTCATGTGCTTATTGCATTTAAAGTTAATGCTGATGTTACTACACRGTTATAATTAAATTTTTATAAAAGTCACTGCTAACATTTCACACATGGGGTTAAAATGTTTTCTTAAGATTAGAACACATCTAAAATATACTTTGAAAAATATTTTGTTATTTTCTTTAAGTTATATGTATTACTGAAAATATAGTTAGTGTGAGCTCTTCACTTTGAAGAAGTTGTGCAATGCTGGAACRATTTCATCAGTACTTTGACTTTCCAGGAAATGTCCTTGCATAGATGGTCTTTTCAGAACAGAATTAAAACGATTATGAATTTTGTTTAATGCTTAGAGTCAAAAGCAGTCATCTGAGCAAAGCATCTAAAGATTTATTTAGTTTTTCAATCCAGCTTTTAATGGTCTCAGTGACTTTCTACATAATTCTSATGAGTTCAAAGGAGTGATTGAAGCAGTGTGGAATAATGCATGATAATTTTTAAATGCATATTTATAGAGTGCAACAGTTTTTCTTTCAGTGGGAGTTCTTTGCCTCCAAATGCTGGATTCAGTTTTAATTCATAGTATACCTGCAGGGAGCAACATTATTTTAGTATGTAATTGATAATACCCTAGAACTGTGTCTAATGCCAGCAGAGTTTTCTGTGCACTGTGGTTTGAAAAAAATAAAATTCAGGTCTTTGAATCTTACAGTGCAGGCAGCTGTCCTTCACATGTTACCTACACGTGTTACTAGGTGCTGGGAATTATGACTTAAAAACAGCAACAACARAAACCTTTGCAGAGCCGTACTGTGATTAGGAGGAAATATTTTTTAAAACTATCTGTTTTTAAGACAGTTCTAAAGAAGTAATGGAACATCTAAATAGCAATCAGTGACAAAATKAAAAATTATTGTTACTCATGAGTACAAACTATGCAGGTAAATTCTTTTTCTTYGAGTTTGATTTGGGTTTGTATTTGGAGCTGGAGGAAAGAAACAGCAGAAGAGCTTCAGAGGATATTGAGGAAGAAGCCAGGCTAGGGCCAGGAGGAGCAGGAGCAAGCAGGAGGCTTTGGAAGGTGGGCTGGCCGAGAGAGGCTCCGACTGCGGGATTGGTCTGTTCTTGTTGGTGTTTTTGTTCCTTTACAATACAGAGAAATATAGTTACATTTTTATACCAAAAATGTGTTTTTATTTATTTATTACAAAGAGGAATTAGAATTACAAAATAATTCTGTTACCTTCTCCCTTTTTTTTTCCTAACTGGAGCAACCTGAATTTTTCATAAGCCGGGGTGGCAAAATGGGTGGTGATAKTATGTCATAAGGGTAGAAGCAACACATTGGAGACATGTAATTAAAATGTCTGTGATTTAGCTTCTTTTTTAGTTAAAATGATTCTTTCTGAATGCTTTCACTGCTGCTTTGGCTCATTGCTGTATAGATAACCATGACTAGAGCAGTGCTGCTTAATTCTTTACCGATGCCCAGCAAGTTCAAAGAAGCAACAYGTTTAATTTTTAAACTTAAAATCTTGCTGCCTGTAAATTAGAATGTGTATGGCCTGCAGGCAAAACATGACATCTTGCTGGTGTATTAATGCACAGCTTCCATGGGTTAGCAGCCAGATTTAGGCTGGCTCCCCCTGGGAAATGCTTTTGCAAATGCTTATCACCTCCTTAAAAACCCTTTCTCACTTGGAGAGAGATGGAGAACTGGATAGCTGCCAGTTCTGCCGTACAGATGTTAGTGAACTTGTCTTATTTTTGTGTATTTTTAAATTACGCTTTGCCTGAGAGGTGCCAGCAGCCTTTCAGTGAAATCTTGTGTATTCTCAATTCTCCAGTAATGGATAGGGGAAGTTGCAGAAGCAAAAAGTATAAAGTAGAAGATTAGAGATGTAAATGGKTGGATGGCTCAGTGGCTTTTAAACATCCCTGTAAGAAAATCTTCAGGTTTCTTGAGTGTGTTTTTGAGTTCTTAGGCAGTGTTACAGAGTTAGAAGTCAAAGCTTGATTTCTGTTAGGGCCTTTTAATAGGAGGAATGTCCAAAATTACATGTTTTTCATTGCTTTTGMATGGTGAAATGGAGAAATTTGAAAACACAGGTCATTTTCTTTAAAGATAATTTTGTAGTTTGTTGTTTTCTAATTTTTACATTTCAGTAGTGTACTGACATCCCATATAAAGACTATACATTGAAAGTAACTTGATGTTGAGAGACATGTATAACTAAGATTAATAAGCTGGAGTGATATCTGTTTCAAAATCAAAATACACTGTATTGTGAATAGTAATAGTAGTACTAGAAATAGAGTAATTTTCATAAAAATTAGTGTCAGTCTATCTTGAAATTCATACGAAAAAGGCCAAAATTGTTGAGAAGAGCAAACCACTGCTGATAATGACTTCTAAGTTTTGCATTTGAAATGGAGCTTCATTTTTTAATGTTATGTAGGACTTGCAGTCTTCAGCACTTAGGATTTCTTAGGAAAAAAGGTTGTTCCATTGCTGATATTCAAATCTGGATATTCAAAGTATTCAAATTCTTTTGAAATAAAAGTAAAATACTTTTGAAATAAGTACAATTGAGGTTGAAATAGTTTTCTGAGTTTTTGGTTTTAATAACTGTTTTACTTCTGTTCTTACTCAAGTAATTGACTCAAGTTATATGTATAAATACTCTCATTAAAAAAATACTTTTTTTTTTTTTTTTTTTTTTAAATAGACCCATTCTGTAAATCTGGCTGAATGAAACCCTCAATTTTAGGAGATAAAGGTGTCTTTCAGGAGGAAATTTTGCAAAATGGAAATATTGCAATAGGGAAGTCACTACTTGATCCCATTATTAAACCTTAAACTGCTGTTTATGTGTTTGAATCCTTAGTTTTTGTGTTTGACAAGAAAAAAAACATTGCCTCAGGCAGGTACAAGCAGATTAGCTAGGATTTCTTTTGGATTATGAATGTCTTGGGATTCTTTATATCTTTATTGGTATTGACAAATGGCCAGCTGGAAGCAAGGAAACGGCACTTCTGTTAAATCTGAGCTGRTGAAGGAAAAAGAAAAGGATTCATCTATTTGACAGAGAATGCAAAGTAACTACAATACAATAGCAATACGTTACAATTTTTCTGTATTATTTATAATAAAAAAATGGAATAACAGATAAAAATCAGAAAGGTGTCATAAATTGTATTTCATCCTTTTCAGAATGCTGCCAGTGTTCTTAATCATTTACAGACCTGAAACATCACACGTTGCATACAATCATAAATTTCTTTTTAGCTCTTCTTTCAATATTACAATTAATAATTGGATGCTTTTCATTTGCATTGAAGCTTATGACCTTTAATAGTTTAAACGAAAGAAATCAAGATATGGATATATTTTGAATATGTAAAATGTTACAAGAATACTTTTTGCCTTGTTTGTTTAAATTGCATTTAAAGGATTTTACAACCTCTAGACTTCATATACTGTGAATATATGGTAATTAAGTTATTGTTTGTTTGATTATCTTGTGTTTCACATCTTTTGCTGCAAAACAGACCATTACTTTATAAGTAATGCAACAGAACAATCATCTTAGAGATAGTTATGTAATCTGCATCTGAAGGATTTGAGGAAGAAACCCAAGTCTTTTTATCTRAATAAAAATGAACTATGTATATGTTTATATAGATATATATTAGAATGGTCTTAATTTTCTTTCATATTAGTTCCTTGATTTATTTAACRGATTAACCGATAAAATGTTTGTGCTTGCACAAAGTATGCACATGGGAAAAGGGAAAGGACAAGATTATCTCTTTTTGAAATTGTGTCCTCTCACATTTTTGTGATAGTTTTTTTTGTTTGTGGTATCCTACCCAAATGAATGTGCCTTGAACCCATATAGGCTGCCATGGTGTTACATGAGGTTGTAACTTTACATCCTTAYAACACAAAGTGATTTTTATTTTGATGCCATGGCATTATTTGAAAGAGGAAAATCTGTTCCCGGTTGTCTGCCAGTTTTTTTTGGTGCTTTGGAGTGAAAGGCATAGATTTTCCTTCCTTGATTTTTATATTTTGGCAGATCTGAGTTATTTCATAGTTCTTCCAGGTGATAAATCACTGATTTTTATTACGGCTGTGCTTTTGGTCCACAGTAGCGCTGAGCATCTATGATGAGTTCTGAAAAAGTTGAATCAAATTTTTGTGTGATCAAGCAAGAACCTAATATGCCAGTATAGTCTGAGTGCTCTTTCAATTTGAAATATTATTATTGTATGTACATCACATTTGCAAGGGTATATCTTCTTTTTAAGCTAAAATACAGTCTTTCTGTAAATTGTAGAAAACTAGTTGTATGTCTTTTTGTCAGTTATATGAAGTTCTTACTTTATTTCAAGCTGGGATATTTTCCAGCTATTCAAATGTTTCTGCTAATAAGCTCTGTGTGCTCCCTTTTGATGACAGGGGAATTGAGTGGATAAGCTTGACAGGTTTTCTTTCCTTTGCCACATCAACACCTAACAATTTGGGGTTAGTAAGGAACGAGCTGCAGCTGGTGGACTTACCAACAGGTTAGTATATCCTGAGAAATCTTTTTAGGAGGCTGACAGATTTGTTGATGAGTGACAAATATGAATTCKTACTGCTTTCTTTATTAATAATTTTTGTTGTCATGGCAAAAAAAAAAAAAAAAGAAGGGAAATTTAACAGATTTTGCTCTTCTTCCCTTTTGAAACCACCTAATGTGTTCCAAATGGTGCTTCACCCACTGCAAACAATAAGTTTGGAGTGAYGTCTGTGCCTTGGACTCAATAAAATAATGACCATTTGTCAGCAGGAGGTCTAGCAGCATTTACAGACTATGGATGTTAAAGGAATATTTTAGTCACAGAATCCATGTATTTGCAAATAAGCTATACCTGTAGTTTCATGTGCAACTGACATAGTGTTGAAGCGTTTATTGTGGTGCAGATGTGTGGTGCCCGTTTTGAAAACAAAATGTGGAGTAAAGAGATGAACTTTGGTAAGATATATTTGATGGAAAATGTGATCTCAATTTTTCACTTAGATTTTTAAATTGTGGGAACATYTATAATATGAATAATTGATACTTGCAATTTATTTTAAAAAAATGGTCTTTTAAAGCCTACAAGAAAGGCATAATATTTAAGTGAATGAGCATTGGGTCTGCTGTCAGTATTAGTCCAACTTCATTTTTCAGGGCTGAGAAATAAGTGCTATTTGCATCCATTTCATAAATGCCTTGACAAAATTCTTGCTTTATTTTTCGAGCTATAAACAGCATCAAGGAAAAATTATCCTAAGGTGTTTGATCAGTAATGAAGAAAATGGAGATTTAAGGTTTCCTGTTGCCTGGCCTCTGACATGAGTGCTGCTATATTGTTGATAGTGGGATTGTTCATCTACCCAGTGTAAGCTAAATTATTTAGCTGTGAGTAGCAATGAGAGGGGTGCTTTTGAAAACATGTTATGGAAAGAGAAGAAACTTGCATAAAGATGCTGTGATATGTTTAATGTTTGTAGGTCATTCTTTATTTCAGTGTTGTGTGTAAAAGCCTTAATTCTGTGATGCTTTGTATAGGTGGATCACAATTTTGTTTGAAGATTTAAAAAAAAAAAAAAAAACCCAAACACAAACTCACTATCTTATCAGAGTTGGCTGTTTTACCTGGAAAGAAAACAATGGTCCCACTAAGAATATGATGAGCTAATTCATAGAAATACTTGCATTATGGCCCTGGTGAGGCCATGTCTGGAGCACTGGGAGACATCGCAGTACAAGGGAGACATGGAGCTGCTGGAGAGTCTAGTGTAGGGCTACAAAAATGATCAGGAGRCTGAGGTATCGCTCTGAGAGCTGGGCGTTTGACCTGGGAAGAGAAGACTGAAAGAAGGTCTTAGCAGTGCCTAAAAATATCTGAGGGAAGGGATGTCGAGAGGATGGGGCCAGACTGTTTTCACTGGTTAACAGTGATCGGACAAGAGGCAACGGGCACAAACTGAARCACAGGAAGTTCCAAGTGAATATGAGGAAAACTTAATCACAGAATCATATTAATCTCTAGAAATACAGTTAAATTCTAACAGTGACACGAGTTAGGTAAGGTATGGCAGGCCAGTTAGAGAGGTTGTGTTTTAGTTTGGCCGTTTCTGTTTTCTGCCATGTCCCTTCTGTGTTCCAGGCAGGAGCATTGCATTTCGTGGGGAGCGAGGTAATGATGAGCCAGCTATTGAAATGATAAAGGTGTCTCATTTGAAGTAAGTATTTTCTTTATTGTTGTAAATGTGATTAAAATAGTGCTCAATTTAATAGGATACCATCCTTAAATTTTCAAAGGTTTTTTTCTATAGTAGAGAAATAATGCTCTTTAGCTTGAGCAGGAAGCATTTGGAGAATTACTGGATGATAAGTAATAGATAAATTCAGCGGAGGAGAGTAAAACTAGTTTCTCTGTTTTCATGTTACATGTAGAAGCTGCTAATGTGTTAGTTCAACAGATACAAATCATGAAGAAAGGATTGGCAAGGGGTTTAGAATAAAAGTATCTTCTACTCATTTATCACTGGATTACGGAAATAGCATGCACATGGAGTAGAGAAATCTGTCTAAATTATAGTCTCGGCCTGTCATTCTGATACTCTGCGTGGCCAAATGTGGCCAAATTGAAACTGCTGCATCTTTCTCTAAATTCCTTCCCATGTCATCTTTACCATAATTCAGCAGCACCATCAACCTGACAGAAATTTCTGGGGGAAAAAGAAAATCCTAAGGGGGGACTCTCTTCAGGCAGACTCTTTTGCACCTATGTAACTCAAGAAAATCTCAAGTTAATGGGATTTGAGTGAAATTAATTTATTCTGCTTTCTATTCCTAGTTTCTGAGCGTTTCCAAAGTACTGTTACAAACTTCCATGTATGACATAAAATGCTGAAATTAAAATGGAATGGTTACTGTTGATGTAGTAAAGTCTTGCTTATTTTAGGCAGTATCTGGCTGTAGTATTTAAAGACAAGCCCCTGGAAATCTGGGATGTCAGAACATGCACTCTGCTCAGAGAAATGTCAAAAAACTTCCCGGTAGTGACAGCTTTGGTAAGCAATAACATCTCTGGTTGCTTGACATTTATTAAATCTAATATACTCAGCATAATAATGTTTTATCGCAAAATTGTTCTTTTTTTTTAATCTGTAGCATAAAGATAAGTGCTTTCACCCTTTTTGCTTTCTTTGTCTGTTATCAAACATAGTGAAGAAAAAAGGAAATACTTGGCGGAAAATTGATCCGCATCTTGGGAGGTGGGAGGTGAGGAATCAAAGAAGGCAATTTTCAGTGAAATCATTACAATTAGGAAAAAAAAAAAAATCCCACTAAATTTGCAGAGTAAAACCTTATATTTTCCATTATTTTTCAAAGGAATGGTCACCTTCTCATAACTTAAAAAGCTTGAGAAAGAAGCAGCTGGCAGCCCGTGAGGCCATGGCCCGACAGACGGTTGCCTCAGATACTGAAGTCAGCAGTGTAGAGTCTTCTGTTATCAGGTATTTCTGATAACTATTTAATTGAATTCCATAATACATCACTTCTTGTTTTCTACTGCATGCTGTTGCTTTATAGAATGGAATATTTTGAAACTGGTTCTTGGATACATAGCAGGTAAGGCAACTTTCTGGGCTCCTTTTAGTACCTAAACATTGTAGGAGAGCTTTTAAATATGAAACTTTGATTTTACTATTGGATGAGATAAGCAGTGTAGCAAGCAGGACTGCTCTCTGTCTTTTAGTTGTCTGGGTCTTCAGGYAAAACCCTTTATTTGTCCCTTGAACATTGCCATAAGTGTGTAAATGATATTTTTTTTTTTTTGGTAAATTGCTTTGAAGGAAATATGTATTTTTATATCACTTCTGTAAATAGTTAGGGGGATTTTAACTTGCAATTCAGATTTCAGGTAGCATCTGTGTCTCACTGTGTTCTCTCTAGTTTGTTACAGGAAGCTGAAAGTAAATCTGAGCTGAGCCAGAACATTTCTGCCAGAGAGCACTTTGTGCTTACAGATAATGATGGACAGGTTTATCATCTCACAGTAGAAGGAAACTCAGTAAAAGACAGTGCAAGAATTCCTCCTGATGTGAGTTCCAAGTGTATAATTGGTGCTTTATTTTTTTTTTTTTTAGTTGCCATAGAGGAAGAGAAAAATAATTAAGAAAATGCTTTTTAATGGCAAGTGATCACTAAATTCAGTTGCTTGAAATATGGAATAGATTTTAAAATATGAGRTCTGTAATATTTCTGTTTTTCATGTTTTTCTGGTTTTCTATTTTAAAATGAGATTTTGATTTCTAAATATTTCCAGGGAAGTATGGGTAGTATTACRTGTATTGCCTGGAAAGGGGATACTTTGGTTCTTGGAGATGTTGATGGAAACTTAAACTTCTGGGACTTGAAAGCTCGAGTATCCAGGTATGACTGCAAATTCAGTTTGACAAACATAAGCTAAGGAGTTTTTGAGTGTGTTTATCATTTCTCTTCACTATTGGATGGTCGTATGTTTGATAAAATAGTATAAATATTTCAATATAAAATCTTAAAAATACTTTCTGATAGTTTTTCATACTTTCCAGTTTGTTTGCAGCTGATGTGAAACTGTTTTAATATCAGAGTTTTAATATCAACTAAAGACCTTTCTCAGTGTAGTAAGTCTGTAATGGTTTTTGATAAAATATTAAGTATTTTAGAATGTTTCAGGTATCTATTTTTTTATTTTTCATGATAGTTTGCATAACCAACTGTATGTGTATCTAACCATAAGTACACASGCATATGTAGTACCAGGATGTAATGCTTATGGAGAGGACCTAATAACCCTAAGTTTTAGTTGTAGAATGATGAATATTCCCCTCTCCCTTTTCCTAGGGGAATCCCTACYCACCGAAGCTGGGTGAAAAAAATTCGTTTTGCCCCGGGGAAAGGAAATCAAAAGCTTATTGCAGTGTACAATGATGGAGCAGAAGTTTGGGATGCAAAAGAGGTATATATCTGCTATTTTTCTAATATATGCCTTTTTTTCCTCTTTTTTTTTTTTTTCAAAATACTCCTGTTTTCGAAGTCGGGAAGAGTGCTCAGAATTCTCCTAGTTCATATAAAACATTTTCAAACCAGTTTCAGATTAAAAATGCTTTTCATTCATAAAGCTGATGTGGCTCTGAGATCCTGTGTCAGTTTTTTAGTCAAGTTTTGGAGACATGCATTGAAGATTTAAGGCTCGGAGCCACGTTCCTGAAGTCTGAATCTTTGAATAGAAGAGTATTTTTATGAAAGATTTCCTTGCTTCTGTGTGTAGTAAAGAGCATGTCTGCTTCCATGCATGGATTTAATTTACTAGAGAATACCAGGAAACTAGACACTTGATAATTAACTTTGTCTAGATTCTCACCTTTGAAAATTCTGTATTAGAAAATTATTCACGATTAACTTCAACTTTTATTGCAAGTTTTGTGATGTGCCTCATGGGAATGAGACAGAGTATTGCACTGCATGATAGAGAGCCTGCYAAAAATGAAACATATCTCAACTTTTCAAGGTACAAATGGTAAGCAGTTTAAGAAGTGGAAGAAATGTCACTTTCCGGATCCTGGATGTAGACTGGTGCACTTCAGACAAAGTCATCTTGGCATCAGATGATGGGTGCATTAGAGTCCTAGAGATGTCCATGAAACCATCATGTTTTAAAATGGATGAACAAGAGTTAGTAGGTATGATTGATTTTCCTTTTGCTTTTGATTGCTGGATATTTGATTTTGAAAGTGGACTATAAAAATGCTCAGGACTTCTAGTAGACCAGGGAATGGTCATAAGTAGAAGGTTAGATATTCTTATGTATTTTTCACACATACATATTTCCATGGGCTTGGGAAATACGGATGTTTTTACAATAAATGTTTAGTTTCCCAAGTAAGATAATTTTAATATTTTAATAGAAATATAGCTAACAATAGGAGAGTTTTTTTTACAGATGTCTAGAAAATTAATGTAAAAAATATCAGGGCATCACCTGTTTACCACTACATAAATCACTGAAATGCATTGCATAATTTTGCAAGATCTGTTAATATGTGACAGTGGTGGGATTTTGGTGAAATTTCCAGATATTGCAGCCTGCTTGTAGACTAATCCTTTACTTTCCAAGTTAGATTTTTTTCCCACTAAGTATTAAACTGTTAGTAGTTAATGCTGTTTGACTTTTATACCATACACTTCAATGGGGAACTTAATGCAGTTAAACTAATAGTCTTAGGGGAAAAACACAGTATACAGATAAATGGAAAGCATGGGAAATTCTGAGCCAATTGAAATAAATATTCAATGAATTACTATTAAAAATGASAAATATTGTATGTAGTTTGCTGTTTGTCGTAATTATCTTTGTTTACTATAGTTTGTCAACATTTGTCTAAAAAAAAAAAAAAAAAGAAAAGAAGGGGCTGGAGCATCTCTCTCATGAGGAAAGACTAGGTGAGCTGGGCCTGTTTAGCCTGGAGAAGAGAAGGTTGAGAGGAGATCTGATCAATATGTATAAGTACCTGAGTGGAGAAGGTAGGGTGGAGGGGGCCGGACTCTTGTTGGTGGTSACCAGTGACAGGACAAGGGGCAATGGGTACAAGTTGAAACCCAGGCAACTCCATCTYCTTGTGAGGAAGAACTTCTTTCCTATGAGGGTGACAGAGCAGTGGAACAGGCTGCCGAGGAAGGTTGTGGAGTCTCCTTCTCTGGGGATCTTCCAAACCCATCTGGATGCCACCCTGTGCTCTGGGTGTCCCTGCTGGAGCAGGGGGTTGGACTAGATGATTTCTAGAGGTCCCTTCCAACCTCAACCATTCTGTAATTCTGCATACTTGCCTCGGTTTAGTAAAACAGAGATCCAGCAACTAGGAACCYGGATGGAGTGAAAAGTGTGTGTAAATTGGTATCTTTTGTTTTACTCATGGCATCCCACACTGACAGAAATGACAGCAGCTTGCATTCAAGCTTGAATATTTTTCAGACAAAATCTTTAAGAAAATATCGTCTTAAAGATAGGCTGTTTTCTTCTACATCTCTTTCTTTTTTTCTTTTTTTTCCTTCTTTTTTTTCTTCAGGGTCTTCCAATCCAATTTCTGTGCTGTTTTGCAAACTAACAGYCGCTCTTGGTTACTTCAGTAGAAATAAAATCTTTTATTTGCACTGTCAAAGAAGCAGTTTGATCTAATGACATGTTACAATAAAAGAAGAAAAATATTYGGTTTCTTAGATGTCAAAAGTTGCTTCTCTGTAATCTAGCTATAGCTTTTAGGCARTCATCAATATTTTACTAGAAGAAAAACAAAATCCTGAAAAGTTAAAATATATTGCAAGATTTAAGAGTCTGATGAGTTTTACTTCTAGAAAAACAAAAAAACCTTCTAGAGATAGAAGTTTTTCAGTTTCATAAACATAAACATCTTTGTTTAAAAAAAAAAAAAAGGAAAAAAACTTCTTTCATGTTTTTTTCAAGTTCCCTCTGTTAATGGTGATCACTGCAAAGAAGGTTGTTTCATTTGTTTCATATTAGTATGTTAATTACCCAAGGAAAGTGACCCCTGCASTGGGCTCCCCAAAACTCACGGCAAAGGCCGGACTACTACGGAGGGAGCCCCAAGGGAATTATTTTCATAGGTGGGTTCTCAAAGCAAACAATTTACCTCTTGACAGACAGTTTTACCAAAAATACCACTCATTTCAATGGCTGAAGATAAAACTGTCCTCAGGAATAAAGGCATCTGCTCTTGTATTGCTTCCTGAGAACTTGTGCTGCCCTTTCTGTGGCAGCTACCTACCCAGACACGCTCTTTTATGCTCTCAGTGAAGTACTCAGTAGAAAGGGAGAAAATGATAAATACGGAGCTTGATTCCAGAGCATATTTCTGTGGTATTCATTTCATAGAGTAGTATCCAAGATCTCTTATGAGGATACCTTTATTTGGAGGGGAAAAAAGATACAAAATATCTTGAGTATCTTAGTTTTTCAAAGGTTGCCTGTGATTTAACTTCAGTTCTGACTATATACTCTGGTAACTTTTAAATTGAAAAATAATGTTTAAAAGACACATATATCATTCAGACCCTATGAATGACAATGAATAATTATGTAATAATGTAGCTAGCTCGTGTTTGTTTTCTTTCTTTTCTGAAGTTGCTGGATAGTATTTACTGTGTTTCATCCAAGCCTCATACTGAATGTTCCTGACTGAGCTTGTATGACAAATAGACGGTACAATAACTTTCATCCCATTTCTTATCATATTTGTGGATGTAAACATGCGTTTAACCCCCATTTTATTCCAAGGAAGATACGATTGCAAATTAAACTAAAATTACTACCTGCTAGTTGGGTATGAGTGCCCAAATAATTAGTACCTTTCATGATCAATTTTCTGCAAATTGGTATTTGAGCTTCTGAGCATTTAGTTTCTTGAAATATGATCTCTTGTAAATTCAGTAGCTCTAAAGTTCTCATTTCAGCATGATAGAAAGCCCTTGGGCCTTTTATGAAATATTCTKGCTTGAAGGTAACAATAAGTTTTTATGTCTGATAACCCATGGTGTGTTTATGAAGAGATATGGTTTATGACTTTCTCTTGCATATTATAGATTGTGAGTAGAGTGTTACTGCACATAAGTCACTCAACAATGAATCTTTTCCTTTTCTTTTAGAACCTGTATGGTGTCCCTATCTCCTTGTTCCAAGGGCTTCATTAGCTTTAAAAGCATTCTTACTGCATCAACCATGGAATGGGAAATACTGTCTAGATATATTAAACATGTAAGCAAATAYATGTGTGTGTGTATTTGTGCGTATATATATAAATATATGTGTGTGTATATATGTGTATAGATATGTGTATATATTCAAAAAAGTTATTGGCAAGAGGGGATGACAGGTCATAGGTGTGCGTAGGACATAGAAACAAAAGAAATGAACAAGAAGGAGAAAGTCAGATTCTTAAAATCCGTGTAAAGAGATCCATGGGAATGTGTAAGCAAGGGCAAGAAAGAAGAGGTGAAGAGTTTGTGAATTCTGATTTGTGTAGAAATCCATAAAATCTGCAGATTTGTGGCAATGTGGAAGAGATCAGTGTGCTGGAAGGACTAACCAGTTGCAGATGTTGGAGKGGAATTTATTTATTTTGTAAAATGAGTAAGGCAGAGGAATAAGATCCTCGGTGCTACTGCAACCGAGGGAGAAAAAGAATTATAAGAAAACACTCTAATGAAGTGTTGGTATTTTAGGGTAGTTCATTAACTTCAGTGTGAATGAATAAAGAGAATAAAGGGGAGAAAGAAACATTACACTGATTCAATGAGGTTGAAAGAAAGCAAAGATAATTTTTAATTGTGTTTTAGAACTATTAATTAGAGAAAGTCTTGTATGAATTGCTTCCTTAAGAACACAATAAAAATTTCCATATACACACTGGTATTTTCTGCTAATAATAATTCTCTGATGTTTCAAATAACATTGTCATTTTTTTAATGTAGTGATTATCCAGAAAATGAAAATGTTAAAAACCTGATGCAAGAGCAGCTGAATTCATTGTCCAAGTAAGAATGTTTTTATTAAAATTACTAGGATATTGCATTCAGAGAAGGACCAAAAGTAAAAAAGGAATGTTTTTTGACTCTAGTATTAAAGATAAACATTGAGTACTAGCAGCTTTTATATTAAATACATTTAATAACTTCTATGTAATTCCTAAAGATGTCCCTTTATTCAGTTGTTAGGAAAAAAATTACTTATAAAATTAAACTGTAATACATGTTTAAAATACAGTTTTTATTAAGCAAACTATCTTTAGTTTGCACTTAAACAGGTAGTTTAAGTAATGACTCAAAAATGAAAATGATAGTGTTCTGGATCTGTAGAGTGGGTTGGAAGTCATTGCTTTTCACATAGGTTTATTGTAGTAGTGGCTGCCAACTGTAGATTTAAAGATACTGATGGGAGTCACTATATAGTCTCTAATACACTAGTGAGCATTTGCAGCTTATTAGCTGGTGCTACTCTGTTAATGGTCTTTGATGGACTTGAAGGACTCTGCTGCTTAAATATTCCAAAGCTAAGACATATAAGCTCTGAAACGGGGGGGGGGAGAGAGAGAGAGAGAGAGAGAGAGAGAGAGAGAGAAAAAAAAACCTTTTGAAACTTTTTGAAAATCTTCTGTTGAAGCTCTCGAATAAGGTTCCTGCTCTGGGTGATTCTTATTTACAGTGCTCTACTTACATAGAAATATTGTATTGCATTTAAAATATGAAAATTGTTATTCAAAACTAAGAATCATAAGTTTTGCCATTTTCCTTTCCTGCTTTGACCCAATAGAGTTGGTTTTTTTTGCGTTTCACTTAATAGGATAGATTTTTCTTTTTTTTCAACTCTGTTGAAAGCCTACATATGGGCCTGTTAAATTATGGGACTGAATAATTATGTATTCATATGTGAATATTTTAATCTTGTAGACAGTAGAACTACTGCAAACTAAATTACAGCTTCTTATACACCCGTGTGGTTGTTCTCTTTATTGCAAGAAGAAAGTGTAATTTACAGGCTGACTGTTGCTATCTAAACTGGTTGTGCCTTGCTTCCTAAGGTTGAATTATATTTCAGTTATACCTGTTGCACCTTTTATTTGATAGATCCTTTTTTCAGTTCTGAAAAGAAACTGTGCTGCTTTAATTTTTGATTTATTAGATAACAAATACTGTTTGTTTGATTAAAAAGTGCCCAGCATTTTTGCAGATTACTTAYGATTTCCTCTTTTTGCAGTGACATAAAGAAACTTTTGCTTGATCCAGAGTTTACTCTTTTGCAAAGATGCCTTCTAGTTGCAAGGTAAGATTTATATAGCAGTATAAAGCGTGTATTAATCATATCGAYCATATTAATGCTTATGAACATGCTTAAATATGAGCTAATTTTCCTCTAACCCATGGTATTGCTGAAGTACTTGAGGTTATTTGAGTGTTTTCAGGATTGGGAAGGGAAATTTGTGTAGTGTCTAAAAGTGTAATTCTGAACTTCATGTCATACGGTATATATATTTTTAATCAAATTTATCTGTTTTGTATTATTTTTCTGTAGTTAATTAACTGTAGTTAATTTGGTCTTTTTCGCAGTTTTTTCAAATTATTGCTAGTAACTTGCTATTAAAAGAGGATAGAGGATTGTAATGACTGAGTGTAAAATCATAATAAAAAAGCARTTACAGGTGTATTTACATGCATGTATTTACATGAACAGATCCTTGAATTCATTTTCTCTTGTAATAATATCCTATTTATCTAGTTTGCTGAATGCCACTCTGTTATTTTTGTTCTTATAATTTGCTACACTAATAATTCAGAATAGTTCTAGTACCCAAAACGATGCATCTTTTTGTATATGTTCTAAGTATAAAATGCCTGTCATAGGAAAGATATCATCGTGTTTCTCATCCTGATTTTTTTTATCTTCTCAGACTATATGGGGATGAATCTGAACTGCATTTCTGGACTCTTGCTGCCCACTATTTACACAGCTTATCCCAGGAAAAACTCGCAAAAACAACAGATGTAGCCTTAGTTCAAGAAAACTTGACCAATCCATTGGATATATGCTATGACATCCTGTGTGAAAATAATTACTTYCAGGTATTTCAGCAATAAATACCATTGGCATATTTTTGAAATGCTATTGTCACCTATTCTGTTACTCTTACACATGTTTTTTTTTTGTTATTATTCTTTGTATAGAAATTTCAACTTGAACGGGTAAATCTCCAGGAGGTCAAGAGATCCACATATGATCACACCAAGAAATGTGCTGACCAACTTATTCTCTTAGGCCAGGTTGGTGGGTAATACTTGGACTTTTTCATTGTCGTTGTTCTTCCCTGTCTTTTTATATGCTTATCCTATTTAACAAAGGTAATATCTCAGCTTTCAAATTTCTTTCATGTCTTAAGTTAAAAATGCAATTTAAGGATATTTTTAAGTGAATATATCATCGTGAAATTTTTGTTTTATTTCTCTTTCCAGACGGACAGAGCAGTGCAGCTTCTGCTGGAAACAAGCTCGGAGAATGCACATTACTACTGTGATTCACTCAAAGCCTGCCTGGTCACAACTGTCACCTCATCAGGTCCATCCCAAAGTACGATCAAACTGGTAGCAACCAACATGATAGCCAATGGAAAGCTTGCAGGTAAAATGCAACTTGGATTTTCCATTTACTTATAAACTAGTAATTCTGTTTRTTAAGGCTACTAATGCAGCTAGGAGAAGAAAATGTCTTATTATTGTAAATCTTACATGTTTTATATTTTGTACTATATGCTACATACAGTGGTTAAGACAGAGATGAGCAGCAAGTTCAGCAGTTAAAAGTTCAACTGGTTTTGACTTTTTTTCTTTTTATTTGAAACCATTTCTAGAGTGATTTTCTTAGAATTGTTTGCATGTAACAAAAGAGGTTRAATACACAACACTACGTATTTTCTGCTTTCCTAATTGTAAAAGTAAATAAAAATCATGTTTTATGCTGAAGTTAGAATACAGACTTAGTTTCATTTTAATTTCAGAACTTATTTCAAAAAGTTTTTTACATGTATTTACATGTATTTTTTACACGTATGTACGGATTATTTTTTTGCGATAGTTGAGCTGTTCATGATTTAGGATTGGATTAAATATTTAGATGTGTAAGGAAAGTACATACTCTTTTTAGTACTTTTTCAAATACTTTTTTTAATATTCAAATCAAAAAGATACTTTCTACTGTATGGATGATATTATGTTAATTGCATTATGGACAACATTAAGCATTTTTTTCTAAAATGATTTTTTTCTGATTTATAGAGGTCATYGTGTTTTTATGATGAGAAGTTCAGTGAACTTCCTGTCATTTCAACTTACAGCAGAGATTAATGGGAGCTTTAGAAGACACTTTGAAGCCCTTCTGGGGAAAAGCCTTAGCACTTAGTTTGCATGGAGAGTCAAGTTGTAGAAACTAGGATTTTTCAACACTTTCAAACGCAGGGAAGGAATTCCAAAGGGATCCTTCTTCTGAGGATGAATGTTCTGCTCACACTTATAATTTTAAATTGCAATAAATTTATTTATATTTATAATTTAAAACATAATATTATATTTCTTTGGCTTTTTATATAATCTGCTTTTATTTTCTAGAGGGTGTCCAGTTACTGTGTCTGATAGATAAGGCTGCTGATGCCTGTCGCTACTTGCAAACTTATGGCGAGTGGAATCGTGCAGCATGGCTTGCAAAAGTTTGTAATTTCTTGATTTTTATTTTATTAACATAAACTATCTGCTTAGCATATGTAGGTATGGAAACTGCTTGCATGATTCAAATTCTCCATTTAAAAAAAAAAAGGCATCAATTCAAAATAATATGATTAATTCTTTCCATGCATTAATTTACAACAAACCAATCCATGCAGTCAATTCTGATAGATTCTTTTGCAAGAAAACTGCCATACAGCCTCTAGACTCTAGTTGAATGTGAGTAATGTCGGGTCCTGAAGTTGTCTGGATTGTGCAAATGTCTAAGTTTTGTGCAGTGGTCTGTCACAGCAGTAGAGAGTTTACATGAACTGCAAAAAAAAAAAAAACACCACACTGTTAGAAATCAATAAATACTTAGTCTGTGACTGTATGCTAAGCTTCATGTAATATGTTCAGAACTATTTTCCATCTCATAAAGGTTCGCTTAAGCTCAGAAGAGTGTGCTGATGTGTTGAGGCGTTGGGTAGACCACCTTTGCTCTCCCCAAGTCAACCAGAAATCCAAAGCCATTCTCGTCCTCTTGTCACTTGGGTACTTCACAAAAGTTGTGGAGATGTTGCACAGGTAAAGCTGAGAAATCAGTCTGTATTTTTTTTCCTGTCTAAAATTGTCATTTGAACAYGTCTCTTGGAAGCCGAAGGGATTTCATTTCTGAGATTTGTTTGCATTTAGAATAGGTTTGGTTTTTTTCCCCTGTCTGTCAGTATCTTTTTCAGTGAATCATTTCTGTGGGCTCGTACTGATGTTTTTGCTGCAATTTCAGGAAAATGCAGGCGTTCTAATTTACTGCAGGCTTTAGGATCACTAGCACGTTTTGATCTAGCAGTAACAATTTATAGTAGCTACAGTTTAGCTAAGCAATTTGAGCCTTGCTCTTTCAAAAAATGTGTATCGAATGTCAGTTCCCTGGATGCAAGAAGGGAGGTGCAGGATGGTGTCTGAAACTTGGWGAGAGAGCAGTGCCACACTGATGGGTGGGATGGCCATGCATGAGGAGATGGTGTGAGAAAGATCTGCCACCATTTTATGCAGTGTCCTGGAACACTTGGCTGTTTTACTATTATAACAATTATTTCTTTTTCTTTTTCCACATTCATTTCCACAGTATGAGGTACTTCGATAGAGCAGCTTTATTTGTTGAAGCTTGTCTGAAGTATGGGGCATTTGAAGTTAATGAYGATACAAATATCCTTTTTTGAAACTATGTCTTCTATTTATGTAGAATATTTAGATGTGTGTATATATGCATATGTAGTAAGTAATAATGCATATGTAAATATTATTGAGTTCCATGGAGTCATCATCAGTGTCATCTCATTAAAAAAAAAAAAACAACTTCATCATGTAGATAACTATAAATCTGAGCAATGACCAAACAATGACTAAGTCTTGTTGTGTGTTTGTATAATTTCTTAATATTTTTGCAAGTTAGGGCATGGGATTATGTCCTAAATAACAAGCAGCTACTTGTGTTCTATTTATATTTTATTTCTATTMATATATTTAGTTAATTTTATTATTTTTATTATATGTTTGGTTAATAATATTTCACATGTCACTTTGTAAATGATAGTGTGTAGTCAACTGCATCATTTAAAACAGCTTTTTTGTTTTTACTTGCACTGGGAAATATTTTAGATGGCATTTATATTTATTCCAGCACAGTATTTGGAATCCTGAACTCTTTTCATTTTAGGAGAGCTTAGGAATGGGGAATGGGTTGCAAGCTTTTAAATTTGCATTTCAACTATGTTTTCCTTAATCCTTCTTTTACATAAACTGATCCATGCTGTGTTTGCAGATTATGCCAGGAGCTTGAAGATCCTGGGCTTTAAACAGGGAGCTGTTCTCTTTGCCTCAAAAGCAGGAGAAGCTGGCAAAGATTTATTAATTGAGCTTAAACAGCCTAAAGAGGAAGTGGCACTAGAGTAACAATTCATTGCTAAAAGGAGATTTCCTGTCAAACAGGGTGAGATCAATCAGATTGAGAGTCCACTGTGTGAAAAATGAATTTTCTCCTGAATTGCTGTAATACCTGATAAATTTGATTTGAGCAAAAATTGTTAAATATGTGTGGAGGCGAGGCTAAGAACTTATTGGTTAATGATTCACAGTATCTCATTTCTGTGTTTAAATTGTCTTCATCTTCAGGAGAAGAGGTGGAAGCATATGATGAACCTGTACCAGAATATTTCCAACTTTTTTCAACTAAAGCAGAGATGAAATCTTAAAATTTTCCTGAGATTTCTGAACATATGTAGAAGTCTACACTTCTAAAAATCAAATCTATGTAGATCTGCACTGCTCTTGTATTTATATAAGTAAATGACTTAGTCTGTACTATAAATATAAATATATTTAAAGAGTGTATAGTGATCACAGTCATGTTTTCTCACATCCCATTYATCAATTTTAAAAATATTGTATTTTAAATCAGTTCCCTGTACTGTCATTTTCATAACTGACTGGAAGTTTTATTGGRTTTAATTATAGGAATTATGCAAYTTCAGAAAATCCATCAAATATCATTTGATCAGTCAAGGTAATTGTTATATTCCATCTTCTTATGTGTGCATTCCCTTCACACCTTGGGGAGTAAATTCTGCCTCCTTGTGTTGACTGGTTATTGGGATCGAAGGACCAGGAAAGATCCTACCTCAAAAGCAGCAAGCGTTAAGGTCCTGTATGATACTCTTGAGCTGCTATTGCTGTCTCCACAGTTACTGATTTATTTTCTATTTGATAGTGTTAATAAAACAGTAGATGGAAGAAGCATTGCAGCAAAGCCTGAATGTTGGCATTTTGATGAGGTACTTTTGAATGGTAACACTTGCWATGGTCCAGATACTTGCGGATGCTGCTGGTGTCCTTGTTTTCATTTTTGTGCCAGTATTTCATCAGAAGCAAAATAGCTTTCCACAGTATCASAGTGTTTAAGTGATAGTTTTCATTATTCTTTCTCATGTCGGATGTATCTTTTCTATTTATTATGGAAATCATTGAGAGAGTTTACAACGGAAGAGTGGATGTGAATGTTAAATCATACTTACAAATGGAAGACTGAAGGCTCTGGAAATAATTCTTTGCTTGAAAGACTTTATTCCTCTTGAAATAAAGTTATTGGAGCTACAGAGGTTTATTATGCAGTAGTGGAAAGAATATCATGTAAAATATCTCTCACTGCTTTGAATGTAATTCACGTGTTGCTTACTTAAAGGGCGTTGGATTCTCCTTATGTCTGAGCATTTGTAGATCCATACATTTGTAGCTATACTCTCCTCCTTCAAGGAGCACCAGCGTCAGGACATCTTGTAACTCCATCAACCTTTACATCCAGATCTAAAATAACATTTCCGATAAAACTGGAAAGGTTTTTTTTCATTGTAATTACTTTGAATAATGATCAGTTTTATACAAATTGAAAATGTGAGTTTTGTTGCTCTACTTAGAAAACTAAATGTTTTAAGTACAATGTGGCTTGTTTATTTCTGCCACATAATACGTACATCCGAAACTTCTGTTTAGTGTCTTATAAACAAAGCTTATATAGTTACTCTAGCTTGGAAAAATAACTATACAATGCACTTTGCCTTAAGTATTAACTGGAAAACCACAAAGTTATGCAAAAATACCTGTCATTAACAGTGGGCCAAATTCTGTCTCACACGGACTACCACTACAATGCTCCTCAATTCCTGCTCTGGTTCTCGGAAGCAGTTCTTGCAGACACGGTTACTACCCAGTTGATACAAGCACACTTGAGCCCTGCCCTCAACAAACCATCGAGRATTGTCTGTCATTAGGTCTCTGGGTAAAAAAAAAACTGCTTTTGCATCCAGGTGGAATTGCAAATCTGAATTATAAATCATTTTTAAAAGAAAATATTTGCAAAGTCCTTTTAATACTGAATGTTTCTATCTACTTTTAAGTGTGAAGACTGTGTGATATTCCATGTTGAAAGCAATATGAGGAAAATAGAGTGTAAAAGTGATTGAAAATTTCATTTAATGTTGTAGTTACACTACAATAATAAACCAGACTTTGAAAATCTCCTGCTTGTCCCRATTTAATGCAAAAATACCATTATTTTTACTTGCTCCGAATGATGATTGTGCTATTTTATGTTGCCATTTTGCCTTCCAGACTGGAACTGTACTCATGGTTACTTGTAGTAAAGGAAGTCATTATCCTTGATGAATGGTGGTTATATTTTCTGTATTATTAGTAACAAAACRTTAAAGTCTAATGTAGGTTAAGGTGGTAATTACCGACCTTAATTAACACAATAAAGTTAATGGCAGTTAAATTTGAGCAGGTCATTGGCCGTCCTTTCCCATCTTTAAAAGCGTGGATATAAGCGATGAACAAAGAATACTTCCTTTTTGTTTTCGTGCATTCTGTCTAACTATGCTAGACTACTAAAAAAGAGGCTTTTSTCCCTTTTCAACTGATAAAAGGAAAGTTTGCATGTCTTGACTTATTATTATTTTGGAAAAGGAATCAAGTATTTGCATGTACTTGTKGTACATTGTACATGTAATGTAAGAGTACATTAACTACTCAATGTAGTTAATCAACTCTTCAAAATATGAAATATTGCCTTAAAAATGTGGKTTTTTTCCTAACAAAAGTACAGGTGAGTTTTTGAGATATATTTGGAGTTTTAAGCATGCAAGATGAGAAGCTTTTCATACAGTATGTTTAAAGGACAAGCAYGAGAGGTTTGGTATGTATGAAGTAAACTAAAGCAATAAATATTTCCTGTAAATATGTTTTTAACTACTTYATAAGAATTTCTTTCTCTAACCACTATGAATAATACAAATGGCACTTAAGGTTTGTAATCTTATTTTGTAATCTTACTGTGTTTTGAAGCTTCTATCAAATATGAACTCTGTAATGCAGCTATAATTAAGGAATCTCTGTTTGCAGCATAAAACTGATTAGTGCTGTATTGCAAGGAAAATATTTATAATTTAGTTTCATTAAAATTGCAAACCTTTTTTGATRATCTGTTAGTGCAGAGACTTTGTAACCAGATAGAGGCATATGTTGCACATAAGGAAACAGCCCAAACTGTTGTGATCAATATCTGAGTAAACAACCTAAGAGATGTTGTTCTGCAGGAATTGACCCTGGAGAGAGAAAAACAAGGGCGATCACAGATTTTTGAGGTGATGATCACTAGTTGCTAAAATTGTCCTCCAAAAGCATAACTAAAATTTTAGTTGTTGATGAGTAATAATAAAATTTTGGCAGTAGAAGTCAACACAGCATTGATGTTAACATGAGCCCTATGCGAGAATTTGTTAGTGACTTCAGGGTAAACATTTTGTATCTSATTTAAGGATTGGCATGAAATTCTGTTGCCAGGATGCTACTGACTTGTTAATACGTTGAACTGTGACTGCTTGAGAATAAGTTGTTACGTGGTTTATACTTAAACACTGGAAATAGAAAACAGTACAGCTATGGCTTATAAGTAACTCAGCTGGTATTGCTGGAAAGCAGAGCAATCAAGCAGAGCTAAAAAGGAAAGAGCTAAGATTAAAAAGATTTGGCAGGCGACAGTTTTCTTAAAGCAGCATGTTTTATAATTAGTTTCCATGATTCCCTTCTATTCAGATGAGTGAAAATTGGTACCTAAAATACCTGCAGAATTTTACATGTAAAATTCCTTTTTAGTGGACGGTAAGACTAAGTTTTTATATTTAATACAAGAAAAACAGGGAAAAAACACACCAAACTAATGTCTGTTTAATTATGTATTTCATAGGTAGAACCATTTATCATCCTACTGCTCATCAAATGTTTATCCAGATTATTTTATTTTTGTTTTCATTGAGTATGCTGTATTGATTTCATTAACTAATGTTTTRCTGATTTACTCTCCAGGTAAGTTGATGCAGCCTTATATTTTTAAAAGCTGTTTCGGTTGAATCAGAGATGAGAAAAGGAGGAGCCCAGCACTGATCCCGTTGAGGCCTTATCCTGCACAGGTTGCTGCACATTTAGCTGTATTCATCTGCTGGGARAGAACAGCCTCTGCCTTCTTGTTCAATAAAGGTAGCGGGGTCAGATATCCAAACCCAGCAAAAATTTCAAAGAAAAGTGAGGAATATAGAAGGAGAGAGGAATACTTTTTAAATATAAAGTCAGAATAAAAATGAGTTGTGTTCTCTTCATCCCTATTYTTTTAAATAACTTTTTGACCATTCTATATGAAAATAGAACTATTTAAAAGAATTATGAGATAACTTTTGGTCATATTTTTCTCCCCTGTATTTTAACCAGGAGAAATGGGTATATAGCTTTAAATGAARTATCTCCTTAGTTATGACAATGAAAATTCTTGACTTGCCAAAAAGATAAGATCTGAAATAAAGATTTCTCAAAGCTGAATGGAGGAGTTGGACACATCTTCCAATGCAGTTATTTTCCATGAAATCCATGCCTAAGCTAGCTCTGCAAAACTGAAACCCAAGATCCCTAATGCATGGGCAGATGTTGCCAATTTTATTTTTTTCCCTCATGGAATTTTGGAGGGACAATGCAAAATTTACCAGACTAAATTGAATTTGTCCGTGTCTTCTTAAAGGGTGATCAAAAACCAGTCTACTTTATAGTGTGTGTGTGTGTATATATATTGCTTTTGACAGTATTCAGCATTCATAGAATCCTAAGAAATCCTATAAAATTTCATATTTTTTCTTGGAGAAAGTCTGTAGAAGATACGTTTCCTAAAGTGAAACCCCTCGCTYGGGGTTTGATAACAGCTGCTTTTCTGATGTAGAAGATAATGGCCCTAGGAGCTAATTGGTTGCATATTAAAGCTGTGGATTTAATGTTTAGAGAATAAACATTTGCTACTTTGGGCAATAGAAAATACTTTTTTTTTATGGTAAGCTATTATTTGTTTTAACAGGCGAAAGAGAAGCCGGTGATCCATAACCTGGCCTGTTCCTTGGTGCATTTTTGGTTTACTGGGAGAGCAGCTTGGAACAGGAAGACCTGGGCAGAATGGCTGTTTTTGGAAAGGCTTCAACCGAAAATCAGATATTCTGAAAAAAGGCTTCTGTTCTCTCCGTGCCTTCACCTGCACACCAAGCCAAGAACACCCTGTCGTTCCTCTGCAGTTTCCCCTGAACATACSGAGATAAGTCATTCCCCTGAGTATTAATAGTATTTATTAGTCTTTTTTTCCTCTTGATTGATTTAAAAAAGAAAAAGTTTGTTTTTTTCCTATTTTCAATACTGAGTGATGTGATGGATCTCTCAGAAARATGGCAAAGTGTGAAGTTACCCATTTATTTTTAGCAATTGCAGTATCATATCTTGACTTCAGTTATATCTACTATCTATCTAGCAGAACATAGAGGAACAGTTTGATTTTGATTTCATTATTTTTTTCTTTAGTTTCTATCATAGCCCTGCGGTTGCTGGAGCTTCCGCAATCCCTGAGACCTCTTCTGCCCATCATTAGCACTGAGTTTTGCACTTCCAGCATGCAAAATATTGTATAAAACAGTACTTTTGTCCAACATTTGGGAAAGAATGCCACTCTTCTAAACTAAAACAATGTTGAGTATGTTCTTTCTCCCTTCCCTTTAGAAAACTAATGCTGAAATACTCATCAAACTGAAGAGACTTTGCGTTATGGCTGTTTCTCCCAGCTCAGCTTTGTGGCTTACCCCAGCATCTGCTTTCTTTCTCCTCGCTCCACAGTYGTCTGCTTTTGATTAAAAATAAGCTGAAAGGCAGATTCTTGCACGGCAAGGAACAGCAGCCTYGCTAATACAAAAAAAGAGCAGGGAGGTAATTCAGAAACAATCACCTGTCCTGGATGCAATGGTTTTTGGTAGCAGCTTTTCCTCCTGGTAGGGCTAAGCTGATGTGTAGGAAGGGATTTTATTATTATTTTATACCACAGCGGTTTTTTTAAAAAAGCCAAGACAATTTTCTTGCATAAAACTGAAATTATCTGAGTGCTTTGCAAGCACATTCCTCAGCTGCAGAGCTGTTTGCAAAGAACATTCTTGCCTTTCCCATTTCACCACRCTTCCATTTTTGCCATGCATTTTAAAATGTTTGTATTCCTGCAAAATTGCAGTGCTTTATAATAATCTCATCTATGATATGTGCTTTTAACCCCAAAAAATGCTTTGAAATCACTACCTTACCAGTTAGTATGCTAGGCATCCCTAGAGGTAATCTCAGCCTCAGTTGTCTTCATTTTTTTATTTAAAGACACACTGAAACACCTCTTTTATTTATTTTTATTTTTATTTTTATTTTTATTTTTTTTTGTACAAAATAGTCCAGGCAGGAAAACAACTAGCTGATTCTAATGTGAGAGAAGCTTACCTCTTTTTTATATTTACAAAATAGATAAGTGCACTCACTTTTAAATTTTCTCCTCTCTTACTGGACATCTCTCTTTCAGAGTCTTCTAATACAGATCAGCTCCACTTTTTTTTAATTATCTCCATTTCTTYCCTTTCCCCTCTTACCCTCTAAGCCCTTTCACAATCCCTTTCCATTTCCATCTTCCTTTCCCCCTAACCCCAGAGCTCCTACCTTATGAGGGCATACAAAAATCATTTAAAGTTCTGTGTTGTTGCATTAAACATTATATTTCCTACAGGAGAGGGCAGCAGAGATAAGGAAATGGAGGGGCTAAGTAGGCAAATCGGTTGCACAGTGAAATAATGTGAATTGTTTGTATTTTTCTTTCCCACTAAAAAACCACTTACATGTTCAGCCCTTAAAAAGTGCAGCAGCTCAAGGTGCCAGCCCAGCAGGGCACTCGCGATCATGGATTGCAGGGTAATTTAGAGCTGGCTGCAGGCTCTTTGGAAAAGCAAGAGCAACACGCTCCAGTTTTCCTGTAAGGTGATAAGCAGGAGCCAAGGTTGTTTTTAAACACTGAGCTGCACCTCATCTGAAATGTGTTTTGGCTTGGCAGGTAAACAGTGCTGGAAAAGGCATTAATGAGTGTGGCTTTTAACTCCTTGGTATCTAGTACCCACAGAGTGAGGTTTGTTTTAAAAATTGACGGCTGGTTGCAGTGAAATCTGGCTCCTCTTATGTCTGTGATGGAGAAGTCTCTTTTAATTATAAATTATTTACAAAAAAAAAAGTACAGTTTTCTCCCTGCAAAACACAAAGAGCAACTCCCATGCACAAAGAAATTGCAGAAAATATATCTGATTTTCAGATTACTGAAAATTCAATTCAAACAAACTGCTGCAAGCGAACTCCGAGCGTCAGAGAATACAGATGCCTGTAATGCACAGCAAGTTGTTGGCACCCTTCCCATGTAGGAACGTAGATCACAGTAGCTTATTCTGCATTTAGAAAAGAGCACCAAAAATTTGTGACAGGAGAAGTTTTTCCCTGTTGGTTCTGTAATATTGACCCCAGAGTGGCTGGTGTGACTGGTTGGGAGCAGAGGGGATGCGAGGAGGCAGATGTGACGTTGGCTTTGAGGCCTGGCTCAGCCTGGGTTTTGGCCACATCCCGACTTTTAATTAATTCCAGGATCTGGTTTCATTTCTGCCTGAATGGCCACGGGATGGCAGTGTCTTAGAGCCCTGATTTCCCGGAGTATTTCATTTGCAGGTCTAGTTTAGAGCTAGCTCGGGCTGGCAGCAATTGCAGCCCAGGTTGACAGGGCTGCATCATTTCATCTGGTCTATGCTTACAAGCTTAGGACTTGATTTTTTTTTTTCATTTTTACTCGTTTATCTTTSTATGATTTAGGAACACCTGCTCTGAAAGAGCCCCTTTTCCCTGTTGTTTAAAACGTGTATTCTGGTCTCTTCGTGCTCTATAAATATGAACTTCCAACAAAGCTTGTGAGCTCGCTCTCAGATTAGTATAAATCCTCCAAGTCCACCTTGACTGTTGGGCAGGCCAGAATACACACTGTGATTAAAAAAGTTTCATATCATATTGGGGCTTCCACAACAGTCGTTAAACCGACCATAAATGCTATATCTGCTTGATGCACGGCCACTTGCAGCCTGCACAGACCCGTATATACAGGCAGGGCCTGTATGGAGAGCGATGGCTACAGGAGCAGGAATCGCTGCAGATTCCCAGGGCCAGCAATAACAAGAAGTAAAAGCTCYGAAATAGTTTGGCTTTCTTAATACCCTTTTAGCTATACTACTGATCCTGTTTGCTGAACCTTTGCCCTGCTGAGCGTGCAGCAGAGAAAGTTGAACCAGTTTTCTCTATGACTTACGTTGACTGTGTCCTTTCCTGTTCTCAGCACCTGAGCAGGAGCCCAGATCAAGATAGACCTTTAGAGCAACTCTGGCAGCTAGATGGACATTTTCTCTTTAGGCTGAGATTTTGAGGGCGTCTGTGCATGCAAGGTGCATCTAGTGATGCCAAATGCCAAAATATGAAAAGAATATTTTCATTGTGACCAAATCTAATTTTAGAGGAGTACCTCTTCATATGTGTAATGGCAAATACCTCTTCTAAAASGTAAACTTAGGCTTAGACAGAAAAAGTGAAAAAAGCAGAAACTTTTTATTTCAAAATTTCAATGAAGAATTGTATTTGTTTGTGGAGACATTTGACTAGCCATACAACTGTTTCTAATTGTCATCACTATTTTTAGTACTTATACAGGCTTAGCATAGCCCTTTCTTTTGAATTTTCAGTTAAAATTTATATCCAAGTAACTACTATTTTTGTCTATATACATGTGGGAGTAAAGAACCATAGTGCATGGCCCAGGGTGTTTGCATAACATGCAGGACTGGTGGGCACTGTTCTTCAGGGGGTCTTCTAGCTGTATTGCCACTTTCAAAACCAGCATTTTGGAAAACTTTGCAAGTGTATTTATTTGTCACCCTGAAGTTTCTAGCAGCRTGTATATATATAGTGAGCAAGTTGCTTAAGACCTCGACCAGTTTTGTTTGCATTAAAAAGCATGTAATTTCCCCACTAATACCAAACAAACCCAACATTTATGAAGCATGGTGATGGCAGGGACTGAGCAGTCTGTTGCTCCAAGACTTGCAGTCATCCTTGGTTAAATGCCAGAAAAAACACCGCWTGAGTAAAGGACAGTGACAGTTTTAATGTTGTGCATCTCAGAAACTATTGTAGCTGGAAAGGCTGGAGGGATCCCAATAGCCCAAGGCTTTTATGGATTATAGTRCTTCGTGCATCGGGACGTGGGAATGACACAACTTCAAATCGCCCTTTCTGCTGACTGTTGACGCAGCTACTTTTCAAGATTCAGTTTATTGTTACTCATTTTTGGACCTGCTAAACCAGACGGTTGTACTTATGGTTCTTTCTTAGGAGAGGAAATGGTTTTCCTGCTACCAATCTTCCTTTCCTAAGGCTGCTGCAGAGTCTTGTACATAATACGTTGTTTCATTCACAGAGTCATGACTTCTGCTGAAAGACTCAGCCCCTCCAAAAGCTTTCCTTCTCTTAAAGTCTTTGTAGGGTTCTATCCCAGCCAACTCTTTTSTTACGTTTCATGCTTTTTAGGTATGTAACTTGTGAAAGGGTGGTGATAAATGGGGCCGAGTCCAGTTGGAGGCCTGTGGCCAGTGGTGTCCCCCAG